>NC_056743.1:489710178-490010178 GCF_019279795.1 Protopterus annectens | reverse complement strand
CTAAAATAAAGCACAGTGGCACAGAATTCCTAGTCACATAAGCAATTATACCTCAGTATGTGAGGTGACATGCACCAATGCTTAATAGTAAATAAGGACCGTATGCCCCCCTCATTCTAATAATTACCTAAAATGCAGGTAACACTTGAGTAACCTTGCCTTCTTCTCATAAGACTTGTTTTTGATGCTTTTCTTGTGCATTATGGAATTCATTCATTCTTTGTTTTTGGCATCCCTACATTTGTAGGGAACAATAAATAGGGAATAACAGATTTGTAGGGAACAAAAAACTGCTGAACAACAAACCCATAACCTAACCTGCTAAATGGGTAAACAAACATTTATGTGCAATATGTCATTATCTACATAGCTCACTTTACACTTTATTGTGTTTATTTTTAGTATCTTATTTTTGATTTCTATTTCAGTATTTTTAAATTATTATTAATCTTCCTTCTGTAAACTATAATTCTTATGGTACATGCCAGAGTATTGAAATTTTGTGCATTAACGCACACTTTTTCCTCTGTGTTGATCTGTATGACAATAGTTTACTTTGACTTTTGTCTGCATGGCTGCAACAATCACCTACCTATTTGTATGTGAAGTAATACTGAAATATATTTGTCAGAGCTTCCACCTCAAATTCTTAGATTTTGTGCCTTTGTTCTGATGTATCTCTGTTTTAGAATGACGACTCCCACTTACACTCTAGAGTACCTTGAGGTTCATAAAAGTTTGCCATGTCCCCCAGATGCCTTCATAAAAGTTTGTCATGTCCCCCAGATGCTGCCTGTTCCTACGATTATGTATGTTAGGGCACTCTGGGGACTGTCATTATACATCTGATCTGTGTTAAGTAATTTCTAATGCCTTAATTTTGATTTGTCCTCTGTATGGACTTAAGATGAGCGATCCAGAACAACCCAAACCAGACTAAATACAATATGAGTAAATGTGTATAAAGAGAAACAATAACTTCTCATTTTCTAATGAAAATACATATTCCTTTGGTTCCCATTACATCTGCTTTTCTTACTGCATTCCCACACAGCTTGATTACATATTTTCTAGGTGAACTTTCCTTTCCCATACCTGCTAGGTATAAAACCTTTCCTTCTGTGCTATTCATATGTTTCTGCATTGTGCAAGAGGTGAGTTTTTTTTTCTTTTAATTCATTAGCCTCCTGTTGTATGTTAAGGATGACAACCACCTGAACTGTGCCCTATGGCACAGAGGTATTAAAGCCCTTACTGCATCATAGGTGTTCCCTGTTGGACTAGGTGCTTAAGGCACTGAGTGAGAAAGCAGCAATCTCTGGCTTACCCATTATGGAGGATGGGAGGCTGCCTGGTCTTGATTCAGTAATAGTATTAAGAGTCTGGCTAGCTCTGCACTGCAAGTTGCATACCCATTTGGTCAGGAGACTGCTGATGAGCAAAGGTGTGTATGGCTGTCATGGCATGGTGAGGGGATTAGGACCCACTCCCTGATAACTCTGCGGTGCTGCACCAGCATCCTCAGTAGTCAGAGCCTAAGTGAGGCTGAGCCCAGGCAAGGCCAAGTTGGGTCTAGTAGACCTAGTGAATATGGAGAGGTGCTGGTAGTAGCTAATAGCTGTGGGGGAAGGTGGAAAATGGGGGGAAGAGGATGACAACCATCTGAGGAATGCCATCCAGGTAGCTATAGAGAACATTTCATGCATGTCCTAACCTCATGTTCTCCTGCAACAGATGAGTAATAAGGTGCGCAGTGCTGAGTATGATATGTAGCATATGTGTAACACCAGCTACATCATGCACTGCTTGTCAACAAAATGTCAGCCATTCTCTTCAATGCAGCAAGAATCATTGTAGCAGCTCCAACCACCCATGTTGTTAAAACAGCAAGCCATGCTGTTCTTCCCTTCCTAGCATCTATAATCCAGAATCATCAATTCATTCCCACCAAACCCACCTTGTTCCTTCCAGTTCTCAGACATTTTATGCTTCAGGCAATGCTTCATCTTTTTCTGCCATACAGCCATCACTGCTGATTTACCAATAGGTTGTATGGTTATACTACCCAAGGTCCCCTTTATATTTTGGTGCGGCTACTACTGGCTGGTTGCATATTCCTTTTTCAGGTTTAAGATGCCCTTCCTGACAAGTGTCTCCAGAACTGTACATAATATGCAAGTGGCAATCTAAACATAAATGAAATATACTGCAGAAATGGACTCTACACCACTACTTGCTTAGTTTTATAACTGAATAGTCTGACTGGAGCACATCTGACCCTTCTTCAGGAAAGAACCAAAGTATGGATACTACAAAGACAAAGGCGTGTACAGTACAGGTCATAGTAGCTTTTTAAACAAAAACATTAATAGATGAGGTTTTATTGATGAGTAGTAAACAAACTTAATCTGGAAGCAATGCAGTTCCCTGGCTCATTTTGTTTTACAACAAGCTAATGATTTCATAAGTGAATAGTATACCTGTTTCTAAGGTTTAGGCAAGCTCCAAGATTATTATGGGAATGGATAAGGGCTCAGCTATTGTCTACTTTTATATTTCTCTGTCAGCACCCTGCATGCTCATCAGTGTAACAGAGAATTTGTTTGAAGTCTGTGGACATATTGCAATGTTGGAGAAGCTCCGTAGACTCTTATGTGAAACAGCTCTGTGCATAAAAGCAGATTTTGTCAACCAATGTATGTAACGGTTGTCTCCATAACTGCAGAAACTTCAAATGTAAGTGTTTTTCTCTGTGTAGCAACTACTCATCAGACTTGTATATATGATGCCTGTATGATTTTTTCAAAGTGAATGTATTGGCTAAAGTGGTCTTAACTTTCAGTATGTGGAGCTTTTCTCCTCATCAGATGAAAAGGGGTTTTAATGCCCAGTCAAGACTATCCCAGTAATCAAATTAAATACATTTAAATATCTGAGTGACATTCTCATACATTCCTTAGTTTTGGATGCCAAACACTTTACCTTACTGAGAGCTGTATGTATAAAAAGCTTTGTGTGCTTAGACTGCAGGACTTTACTAATTGTTTATGCAAAAATCATAACTGCTATACTCCTGGTGGCTCATTGGTTTTGCAGTTTATTGTGGCTTCTTTCCATCTCACCCATTCCAGTCCAAGTGTTGTCTGAGAAATTCAAAAAAATATTACCTTTGCTGTCTACTGCACTGTATGCCATGTACAGACCTGAAAAACAATGAATCACAATAACAAACTTTATAGTCTTCAGGTGATTACTTGTTTACCACCACTTTATCTATCACTATTTTTTCTTCTAGTGATGGCTGTCAACTTAGAATCCACTTCTGTCGATTATACAAATTTGCAGTACAACCCATTTCTAAATTCCAGGCTGGTAGCTTAATTAATCTCTCTGGGGAGGATGGACATATTCCTCCATAAATAATGCAATTACTAGATTTAAAAGAAAAAAAATATGCTGTAACATATACCTACAATTCCTCTTATTTTGATTGCAGACTATATTCAAGTTTGGTGAGCAGTACACTAACCATTCTAAGATAATCCCAAGTTAACACTTAGAAGATGGGCACAGCTGCTTCTAAACCAAACATAACTCTCAACTATATTTGTTTTGACTGGAAAACTGTGCCTTTGTGGTATTGAAAGATGCAACTTTTAGACAATGGTAGCAATACTGACAGTCAAAGATGAACACAGATACATGTTCTCCTCATAATGCAAAGTTATTTCAGAAAAATACAGTCCTGTATCTGCAATTTGGTGGCATATATATATATATATATATATATATATATATATATATATATATATATATATATATATATGGTCTGGAAATATAACAAATTGTACTAAACTCATAAAAACTGCTTAGGAATTTTTTGAGTATAAGAATCAGCTGTAGAAAAGCATGCAGACTGACTTCACACTAACCCCGTTTGGAGATGAATCAGTAAAACAAGCCACTGCACCTGCAGAATTAATGTGAATTCATCTTTTTGACATTCAGAAATTAGGTAAAGGCTTCTGGTCTGTGAACAGCAACTATTAAAAAAAGGATGACGACTGCCTCTGCCCCATTTTGCTGTCAGCCTTTGTTTAGATATAGATAAAGAACAGGGTTACACACAAACACCTGCAAAACATTAAAGGAAGCAATATTTTTCATTTCCCGCATAACCTATAAATATAGATCAGTCTCATTTTATTTTACCAGTGATACAGTACATCAGCCTCTTACATGTAATAATGTGTCTATGTGTGTGTATTTATACATGCATGTCTGTCTGTACATATAATGGAACATAGTTTGATTTTAATTCCCATATGCATTCTTTCTCCCCCCTCCCTTTGGGAAGAGGGGGGCTATAACACTGGCCTTTAATATAATGTACATGCACCCACTCAGATTCATTATTTGCATATGCTCCTCATTTATGCATGTGGAAAACGGTTGCTGTCCACGGACACTCAAAATTTTAATCCAGAAATGATTCAGAAAATTATTTGAGTAATAAACCTGTGCTGACAGTAGTAAATGTGGCTGTGAACTGTTTGGAGGGAACGTGACACAATGGCATGAATGGAGAATTTAGAATACTGTTAGCTTATATTTATGCCCAGTCTAATTATAAATAAGCTGCTGCGTATGTATGACTTGTTAAAACTTCATTTGCAGATACACCTGGCCAGTTAATGAATAGATAATGGATTGATATCCTAAACCTACCTACATTTATTCTCCTAATGGGACATTATATTTTCTTATCTGTGCACTTCCCATAAGCTAATCTATGACTTAATGCGACACCTCTTTGATCAGCCCAGCCAGATTTATAGAGCTGCTTTTATGTCCCAGCTCAATGAGCAGTACCAGCAATGTGGCCCATCTCACAACAGCTCGCCTGCTATATATAACAAAGTAAAGTATTTGTACTGCTGCATTAGCGCAATGCAAAGGTTGTTTAATACTAAGTGAGAGAATATTGGGCACATGGCACGCTAATTTATGTTCCAAGCAGCAAATCAGGGGAATGCTGAAAAGAGACAAATACAGCACTAATTACACCTGTTTTCCTAAAGAAGGTGAAACAATTGGATTGCCACTGTTGCTACAAACAGTAGGAGAGAAAAACAGAGAACTATATTGTAATTGTCAAGTACTGCTTATCCCCCTAGTCTGTCTTTCCTTGGATAAACTGTAGCCTGTAACTGAAAGACAGTATTACACCCCAGCTATCCTGTTTGTACCAGATATTCTTGCATTCCATCTTTTTAGAAGTAGCAGCTTTTTTAATGTCTTGCAGCAAATAATGACTTCTACACAATAGTGCGTTACAACATCAAAAATTTTAAGGTCATAAATATTGTCCCAGTGTACAGTTGCTACAATACAAGAGTAGCACTTAATATTTTGCTAGGCATAATGCATTTATTAGTTTACAAATAATCTTAGCAAAACAGCCCATTGACAATGTAAAATTTGAACAATATTAATTCATATGTATCTGTCCATATTTAATGCTCCCAGCTAAGTTATTCACCCACATTACCCCAGTGTGTGAGATAGAGGTCACCACAGAATGTGCTACATTCCATTAAGGGCATTAACATTATGACAAATACATCTGTGAATATATAATTACAAATATAATATATGACTTCAAACACTACAAAATGCACCCACTCAACCCCATCCCGCTATGATGTAGGCAGCATTACCTCAACTGCTCACTTATTCAAACTTCTTACCAAAAGCAGCATGTCACTCAAAAAAAATTGCTTCACCACTTCCAAAAACAATGACAGATGCATATTGAACAAGTCCAAGCCCATGTCACTCAGGTATACTCCATCCTTCCTAAACCACACTGGATCCCCATCAGAGTCCCAGTGGTCAATAATATGAATCCCCAAGTGCATAAAGTACCTCAAAAGGCTAATATTAACAAACCACCTGGTGTGTTCAACATCCATAAAATGTGTCACATTCTTCAAAAACAAACCTGGCACAGTTTTGAGCACACGGTATTCATGGTGGAAACCTACTCCTTAAACTTGCCAGGTCCCACAAAACGTTAAAACACTGCCATTTTGGAATAACCCCTGAATCATTACTTGCTAAGTGGACCACTAAAATATGTGGGATCCCAGTCTGAATGTATATATCTGCAAAATCATCCTTGAGTTGGTGCCACTTGAGTCTTCTAACACCATGCCAGCATGCTCTTCGTCTGTATCTTCATAACCCCACCTCTATCTGGCCTAATTATGGCCTGCCTTGCAGCCCAATAAATGCAGGAATGTCCAAATAGAATCACTTTCTACCAAAACAAACAAAAAAAATACTAAACACCGCAGATAACATAAATGTACTTAACTAACATAAGAGAAAAGGGCCCCAGATGGTCAACAGCCCACACTCTTTATCAATTCCACTGACCTACCTTTTCTCGCCAAATGTTCTACAAATGCCAAAAAAAGTGGTTAGAAAGACTCTCCCCAAAAGCCTGCACAGTATATAACATTCCTTAGCAAGCATAAAAACTGAGTCTCCCATCACCTTTCCACCACATGAATGAAAGACTAAATCCTGCAGCTTACTGCCATGGGACAACTGCTACCTCCTAGCCCATGACACTGGATGCATGCACTAGGTTCTACATGCTCATAACAATCTTCACCCCTTTGCCCACCTGATCTGTTTTCAAGTGGCACCACCATATCTCTACTGAAGAAGGAAAAAAAAAAAACATCCTGCCACACCAATGAACCCAGCAGCTCATTCACCCTAAATGCTCCATTATACAACCATACTGACAAAATAACCCACAGTGTATAATTCCCTACCAATATGTGCAAGCCTACACCACCACCTCCTTTAGATCCTGCCTAGTCATTGTCAACCACATATTAGTCTTCCTGCTGTTAATCCAACCCCATCCTTTCAGCATCCGATCTAGTGCTCATGACTTTAAATCCTGTAAATCCACTACCCATGCAAATATGGTAATAGCAGCCAAATCCAACTTAACAGATTGAACCACCCTTCCCCTTCATGCAAGCCTTAGCTAAGTACTGTAACACCAACTTCATCAACCATATTCTCTCCTCCTCAGGCAACTGCATTACAAACTAATCGGATACAAATAATGCCCTGCCATATGCCTTCCTCATTGAATCCACCCACAATTGCTGAATCAGCCTCCCCATCACTTCAGCTCAACTCACCATACCACCTGTGGCAATTTGACTGACTTTGCTTGTGCTACCAGTGCCAACTGCCGAAACCTGTGAAACTGAAAGTGAGAAAGGCTGTCAACAATCCCATTCCTAGTACCTGACAAATGTACACCTGAAAAAGAAAACAATTATCAACAAACTGCAATACCAATTTTCATAAAACTAACAAAAGCAACCTAGATTTGGACATTTGTTTTACTTTAAAACCCACACCACTGCCAAATTTTCTGAATTAAAAATCACTTTCCTGTCGCATAATTAGTCTTGCCAAACCATCAAAGTTTTCCTAAAAAGCATCAACTCCAAAAATGCACCACCTTTCTTCCACTCATCCAGCTAATGAACTGCAAATCATTACCCATTAAAATACACCCCCATTCCTTTTTATCCCTGCGGCGTCTGTAAAGAACTGCAACTTGTCCTGATTGACACAGTCTTTCTGACAAAATCAAATGCCATTGAAATGTTATAAAAAGGACCAGCACAGTTCCAAATCTGCTTTCACCAGCTTGCCCCAGCCCCCCCCCCCCTAACACAAATTCCACTGACCTGCAAAAAGTTCAACTGGGACTACTAGCCCAGGAAAAGAAGTTCAAAAGACCCAAAAGTTCCATAACATTACTGATCCGCACTTTAGTTTTAGCCATCACCCATGCAATCTTCCCTTTCAATTGCTCTATCTTCTCAGAGGGAAGACCGAAAAAGACCTGCTCCACATCCACTGTCAGACCTAAAAAAAACATATGTAGCCTTAGCAGGACTTTCCAACTTACGCTTTGCCAAAGGAACACCCATCTATTTTACGAGAGAGAGAATGTCTACATACCTTCCAAAACCCCTTCAAAACCCCACTGACAGGAAGTCATCCAGGTAAACTACAGCCTCCTGAGTACCCACCCTTTGCTGACAAACCCAGTGAAGTGCAGAGCTAAATTTCTCAAATGTGGCACAAGCATGGCCTTATCTACAACCATACCCAATAACAGCTACTCTTCTTCACGCACCTGCAGTATACAGAACATAGGCTTGATGATAACCTTTACTAACCAAGGATAATCAACACACCACTGTATCATCCAGTAACTCATGCCCCACTTATGCATCTTCCCTGTAAATAAAATCATTGTGATTCCCCTTACTAAGAAAGACAAATATTGAATCAACAAAAATTTACCCTGAACCTTCTTAGTAACCAATTCTGATGGTGAATTTCTGAAGCTTACAAAAGGGAGTTACTTTAAAGAGCCCAGAAAACTACCCATGTGCAATTCCTTCTTAATCAGTCCCTGCAAACCCACCTCCTTGCCCTGCACTGAATGCAAATTGTTACATACCAATCCATCTCCACCAACCCTCGACTTGATGGAAAATCCCACAGAAAACTCCAAAATCAACTCAGCCACAATCTATGACTCCAGAAAGTGCATCAACACCCGGAGCAATGACTCTACCTTAATGTGCAAATGGGAAGGTCAATTTACCACTCTGCTCTCAAAAGGACATACCTCCTCGCTGCCCCTGGAAAATACCCTGCCTCTAAATCCTTGCATCAGGGTAGGGAAAGACCTTATATCAGTTAGCACAGAACTCCCTGTATCAGATTCCTCTCTTGCTGGCCACAGTGTGAAGCTGGGTGCACCTCGGAACAATTTGAACATGTGCAAAAACCTACATGCAGCCCATGTACACTGACCTGCATTAAATGCCCAACACACTCCATCCATCTCTCCACTAGCTTATCAAACGCCAAAGTTATTCATCATTGTGGCCATCCAGATATCAGGGTGCCTCACTTCCCATCTCAATGACTGATCCATGGCTTTCCGTTTGCAGAAACGTTGATCATACCACATCCACACATTCCCACTGCATAGTCAGTGAGCCTCAAGAATCATGAGAAAATATGCTAACAGTGGCAAAATCTGAGAACTATCCTCCTCTAAGCAAACTGCAATATAATATATGAAACCAAGTAACCATTTCTCCCACATTCTGCCTCTGAATCTCCCAACCCTCCGATGACTCAGAGCTGCCAATGCTGTAAATAGCTCCTTGTTTGCCATCTCAGCTTCCACCAAACACTGTACCCCTTCTGCATCCATCAATTCAAATATGTCACCATACTCACCCTTCCATATCTTTTCTTTGATCAGCATAGGAATATATGGGGTGAAAAAGAAACCGTCCTTCAGTGTTAAACAATTCTCGAGTAGCTAATTCTCTGGTTGAATGCTAATGTCAGAGCCTGCATCCTGCCAAAATGAATCAGTATGCTTCACACTCGATCCTGCACTCTCTGAAGATAAAACCCTCCTATCATCTCCACTCAACACGTCACTCTTCACTTGGTCTACCTCTCCAAAGGGATACTGATCATCCCCTCCATGTCTCACATCAATGTTCTTCATCCTCTCCCCTACTCCAACCCCCTCCCAGAAATTGCTAATCCTGACTAGCATATACCTGACATAGATAGTTACCTGCAACTGCCAATGAAATCACTTCCCTAGGCAGATAATTTATAACAGGATTGTCTGCTGAATTCTGGCTCGCTTCCCCTCTGGTCAGAGGGGTCTTCCTTATTGAACTGTATTCACCTTTTCCTCTTAGCTATACTGGCTCTGACTGACAGAGGGCTCTGCTACTGGTATGAGAGCCCACTCATCTGTCCTTCAAGTTGTGAGACCCTGCCATCTGTAAAAGAAAGAGCAACATAAATAGGAAGAAGTGAAAAATTAAACCAACACTAAAAGTCTGGACAAGCCTAGCACCATGGGAGATTAAGCCCAAGAGACAAGGGCGCCTTTAACATCTTACTCGTATATGTCAATCTGTAGCATAACCGATATCATGCATCCAGAAGGCATACAGAAAACAACAACACTAAGCAGAACCAGCCAGGGAATGTTGGCATGTGCCAGCTGACCAGTATAAGATCTGACTCGATTATTTCTTTCAACAGTTCACCCCTCTGCAATTTGCCAAAAGCCAAATGAGTAAATACATATTTAGAATTTCTGTTAGACCCTTGAGATTAGGTAGAGTGCATTAATTTTATACATAAGCAGTCTGCTGTCTTTCAGCTATACTTTCCTGATCTGTTCAGCTGATTTACAGTTCAATTAATAAGAACCTAAACTACCTGAATTGTTCAAGAATGTCAGGAAGGACATACTCTATGGCTAAAGTTCACACTGTCTTAATCCTTGTCAGAATGAACTTTGAGGAACCTTCTGAAAGTGTGCAGGATCCACTATCCCACTTAAGTGTATGTGTATATATATATATATATATATATATATGTGTGTGTGTGTATATATATATATATATATATATATATATATATATATATATAATTATATTTAGATATATTTCAGTATATCTGTGTTACAACCTCTTTCACACAAAGTGATGAGCATTGGAAACATTGAATATTAATTTCTGGCATTTGAGCAGAATGCCCACCATATGCAACAGTAAAATGACCCCACCCATAACTGTGAATTTGCAGCTAAGAACCATTACTTGTGGGTGCATTCTGCCTGTGAAAAGCCAGAAAAACTGCTGCTTCTCAAGACGCAGTCTCATCTGGGTGGAAAAGACAACCCCCTCGAACCTCAATCCCCACAGGTGTCTCTGAACAAATTAGTCTGAAGAAGTTTGCTACTTTATGCAAATAAAAAGCACTTAACATCAAATCACTTAACATAAAATAGTCTTGGAACAACTGAACATTATTTTAGGCATAAAAAAATCATAAACCAAATTGTATATACATATTGTCTTATAATGGTACTAAAATATAGCAATAACCCACGCGTGGGTGTGGGTAATGCTGGGTTTACCCACGGTTGGTGTGGTTTGGTCACGAGGGAGAAACTTGAGTGGCCAAACAAAGACAACCGTGGGTAAATCAAGCAATACCCACACCCAGAAGTGGGTTATTGCTATTATACAATGACATTATTTAAGAAAAAAAATAATTACTTTTCTTAAATAATGGCATTGTATAATGCCTCCTTGCTGCCCTTCCGCAGCTGTGGGCAAAAGCAATGGAGAAAGCAAGATCTCCGTTGCTTTTTAAAGTGTCTCGCTATGTTTAATGGGTTTAACATAGCGAGACAGGTTGTAAAAAGCAACAGAGATCTTGTGTTCTCCGTTGCTGTAAAAAAAAAAAAAAAAAAAAAAAAAGTTATACTATTGGAAAAAGTCCGGGTGACCGGACCTTTTTCCATTAGTATAACTCAGATTTACAACGTGCACGCTGACTAATCAGCTGTACAAATCACAGAAGGAATGTTGGATTGTGATCACTGAGGCTGTCAGGTAGACAGCCAGCTAGGTATGACTGAGGAGCTTTATTGACTAATATGCAGTGAAGGGTGGAAAGTTTGTTTACCAGTCTAGGTAGGAGACTTTATAAGTTGTAAGAAACCATGAAGGTATAGATGGTTGGCTGGATGATTGCTGCAAGAGAGCCAGCCCATATTAAAGTTATCTAGAGTTATTGATTCATGGGGGAGGGTTTGGTTAGCCCAAATGAGGTTTTTCAGGAGTGGGATGTTATGGCCGGGTGGGACGAGGCATCCAATTGTGTTTGCTTTATTTGAGTTTAGTTTGAGGTTGCCGTATAGGATTTCTTCATCATCAATCTGGGTGGCTGATGAGTTAAGGGTGTTGTTGTTTAGGTGGTGGTTAAACATTAGAGCAACATCACGTCCTTTTTTGGATAGCTTAAGTATGTTATACCCTGATGGGAGTATTTTCTCACTTTTGATGTGGGGTTTGAGCCAGGTTTCGGTCAGTAAGATTATATCTGGGAAGTATAGATATATATTGGCGTGGAAGTCGTGGGTTTTATTGGTTATAGTTCTGATATTTAGGCTCAGAAGGTGGAGGTCAGATGATTTTCTGTTAGATGCTAGTTGTGTGAAGGAGCAAGTTTTAGAGAAGTTGTTGGGTGTGGAGTTGGAGATGTTTGGGCCTGGGTTAGGGTACATGTTACCACTGAGGGCTATTTTGGATATGGTTGTATTCAGTATTCATTTGTTTAATAAATTTGATAATGAGCCTGTCATGTTTTACTGATATTTTTTGCTTGTATATAGTTGGTAACCGATAGCATATTAGGTGATTAGAGATGGAGACTGAGGTGGGGGGAGAGAGAAGTAATTAGTGGGTGGGTAAAGTGGTGGTGCAGTGAAAGTGGGTGGGAGGGTTTATTATAGTAGTATCATAGGAGCCAAGGAGTGTAAGGAAAGAGCAAGTAAGAAGTGTTAGAAAGTGTAGTAGTAGCATGGTTGGGTCAGTTGATATTAGAGCTAGGAGGTGGGTGGGGTGTTGTGGTTGACAGGGGATAGAAATGTAGGAATTGTTATGGTTGGCTGGCTGGTTGATGGGAGGGATTAGTGGAGGGAATAAAAGTAGAGATAGTGGGGGGCGGCTGGGATTTGGGGGAGGGTGGTGGAGCGATGCGAGCCCAAAGGGTGAAAGGAGGTGGCTACTCCCATTAACCAAGTCCTTAGACGTTGGAAAACAATCAGTAAGCTGTCAGCATAGAATGCTATGCAGAGGTTCCACAGGGAGTCTATGACCTTAGTTTCAGGCTGACGAGATCTGCAGCTGAGAGAAAGATAGGGGGACAACAGAAATACTGCAGTCTCTTGTGGCAGGCTGGAAGGTAAGGCAGCAAGCAAGCAGCAGAGGGACAAAATAGAACAGCTAAAAGGCAGGTTTGGAAGCAGGATGGGGGTTGGCTCTGACCCAGTGATGTGCAGGAATACTTGCAGGTGTATTTTAACTTTAGCCCGTTTAGACAGTTAATTTAGGACTAAGGCATGCAATTACTTCTAGTTCTCTGCAGTTAGTTTGTTAGCCCGTATGTACAGTTTTTGTAGGACACTTAGCATACTTATTTTATTTCTGGTCGCTTGAGCGGTCCTTGGCAGCTGATTTAGGTTTGCTGGAGGTTTACTGTCACTGTGAAGGGAATGGCTGTTGCAGAGTTATCAGTGGCTGGGTTAGACAAATGTGCTTTCACCAAATCTAGAAAAAAAAATTTTCCATCAGGAAAAAAATTCATATTTTTACAATTTTCAGTATTAGTCGCACTTTGTCACGTCCTGTAAGCAAGCTACAGTTTGTGGTGCAAATATTTGATGTGAAACTGTTCAATCTCGCCGTTTGTTCTTACACACCGGTTTGGAGATGATCCTCAGCTCCGAGTCGGCCGCATCTTCGAGAAAGCTCGAGGCACAGTAATATCCCATGATCCTCAGGTGCTAACCCTCAGATCTAGTTTGCCGCTAGCAGCAGATCGCATTGAGAGGCTCGGGCCAGTATATTTTTTTCTACTTTCTTGATATATATATTTCTCTTTTCTACAGATTTATAGTCTTATCTTAGTGTTTAAATAAGTAATATAGTATAGGGTGTTATTTGTGAGTATTCAGTAATTAATGGGCGTATATAATGTGTGTTTTACTCTTGTATTTTATTCTGATGAAGTGTTTTACGAAAGCGGGCAAATAAATCTTGTGTACGCTATTTGGAGCATTTGCTTTCATTCACTGATTCTACCTCCGTGGCATCATTTATTTATTGGGTTGTGTTTAGCGTTTTTCTTTGGTTTGGTTACTTTGTGTTTTGCCATGGCTGGGGTAGAAGAAGATCCGTTGATGAATGTTTCCATTCATCCTACACCATCCAGTGGTGATAGTAATTTTAACAGTTTGCTTGTCACAACGCTAATGGACATACAAAGTTCGTTGAAATTTCTTGTTGAGAACGCCAATGAAAGAAAATCTAAGCCTGTTAATAGTGTTTCAAGTCCACCGGATGTTTATGAGGAAATGGATACAGTTATCGATTTGGGCAGCATTGTGGATGCTAACGTTGAGGCTGAAATTAATGTACAGCGTTCGCATTTACGCGCCAACGATACTGGGGGTCCAACTGTTGAGAAGTTACTTTTTTTATCAGAAAATCCCTTTGGTGGCAACATTGCGCTTCACCATGAAACACAACAGGATTATTTTGGCGAACAACAAGAGCACCTGTTGAGACTTTTAAAAAGGTACAAATCTATAGACATTGAGAACTGTTACTTTATACGTTGTATTGAGCTTGGTATTATTCCTAAAGGTCTAATGTTTTTTAAATGTCCTAACGGAGTTAATTCAAGTAACCCGTTTGTTCAACATTTGGTTACTTTTTTTACTGAATCTGGGTTACGTTTTCTTAGACTTTTGGTTGACAACAACAAGCAAAAGATGTCTGTGCTTAGAAAAGAAATAACTGACCTTGAACAGTATTTAAAATCCAAGTTAACTTTACATAACTTTAATAATTTGATGCAACAATTCTCTAGTGACCTAGATCAACATTCGAATGAGGTCACTGTTCGCAAACAACAGAAAATTTCTCGTGATTTAACTTCCTTTAGAAACAAAACTGCTTTTGATCATTTTGCTATTCATACAAAAGACACCGCACCTAAGGGCAAAGGCGGGTCCTCTTATTACAAATGGTCTTACAGCACAGCTATTAGTTCTAATGCAGCTGGAAGAGAAGTTTCATTTTCTAAAGACAAACATTGTAGTGGGCAAATCTTTGAATCACCAAATAAAAGAACAGGTAAAGCAAGTGATGGGGCGTCATCTACTGTTAACAGTTTGACTGAACGAACTGTTATTGATAATAACGTGCCTGAGGATTTTCCCGTCATAAATGTAGCAGAAAAAGAGACTGTTGGAGACAGTAAATCCCTTGGTGTCTCCTCTGATTCTGTACCAGCTGGCGGTTCTAAGAAAAATCAGGGAAACCACTACAAAAAGACTGTGCTGACGCGCAGTCTGACTTTTTTGGGGTCGATGTCCTCAGGGGACGAAGCCTAACAGAAAATTTAGACTTGTTTAATATTATTAATTTGTCAGATTTTGTTTTTTCTGATGTTCAACTTAATGTTTTGAAACTTGGTTTAAATTTTGTACCCTCACATAGGGGCAACTATAGTAGAACGGTAATTGATATTATGAAATTTACCAGAAAATTGAATCTATCTTATTTGATGCACCATTTACCTGAAAATGATAAATTTTTAGTCAAGCCTTCATCTTTTAATCCTACATTACATCACACTTTAAAAGTTTTTCAAGAACAATGTATTCAGGATGTTAATAATTATTTATCTAGTAGAAATGTTAATATTCGTCATAACATGACCATTCAAGAGAAATCTGCCTTGTTTAAATGACAAGAATTAACCAATCAACTCAGGTTTATGAAAAGTGATAAGGGGGCTAACATTGTTATTATGAGTCAAGAAAAATATCAAACTTGTATGCTGAAATTGTTGGATAATCCTTTAGAATATGAGCATGTTTCCTTACATTTTATACATCGACAGTTTAGGATGATACATTCTTATTTATATGACTGTCTAATGTCTGGGGACATCACTATTGAATTATATGATTTTTGTGTCGTAACAGAGCCCAAGATTGGTGTGATTTTTGGAATACCGAAAACACACAAAAATGTTCTTGATCCTCCTTTTAGGCCCATTGTCTCTTCCCCCCATTCTGTCACTGAAGGGGTTGCTTTGGTCATTGATTCTATGTTGGGATCTTTACTCATGGACCAGCAATCTTATGTCAGAGATTCCTGGCATTTTTTGAGTAAATTACGAATTTTTTCTGATACTTTTTGTTTTGATGTTAACAGGCATATTATTTTCACTATTGATGTTGTGTCTCTTTATACCTGCATCCCCCATGATGATGGGGTGGAAGCAGTTCGAAGTTATTTGTGTGAAAAACAATGTTTTTCCACTTCTACCATCAATACTATTTGTATGTTTATTGAATTAGTATTACATAATAATTTCTTTTTGTTTGGAGAAAAATATTACAAACAAAAAAGAGGGGTGGCCATGGGCTCCCCTGCCGCTCCGGCTTATGCCAATATAGTTATGGTTTGGTGGGAGCTTGAGGCCATGCCAGTATTAAAACAAAAATTTCAGGTGGAATTTTTTGTAGGTTTATCGATGACTTAGTATTCATTATTGAAGGGGGACCTGATACCGTTGATAAATTTATCTTTGAGGTGAACTCACTTCCAGGTTTTTTGAAATTCACCAAGGGTATTGTTGGCTCAGCCATTAATTTTTTGGATATTCACCTTTGGTGGGATTCCATTAATTGTCAATTTCAAAGTAAAATTCACCGCAAAGAAACCTTTACCAATGGTCATCTACATTTCTCTAGTGGGCATCCTAGATACATGATCAAGAACATTCCTAAGGGGCAACTAATTCGGGCATGTCGTATGACTACAAGAGATTGTGATTTGACTAGTGAATTTAATTTCATTATTGAGCTGCTTTCTAAGAGAGGATATGACATCACTTTTTTAGAGAGAATAGCTAAGGAAGTTTATGATAGACGTTTCACCGATTTTCCTGCAATTCTGGCTACTTCATTTAGTGGCAATCTTGGACCCATTTCTCAGAGATCTGATTCTTTGAATGGTTCTAATTTAATTTGTTCATTCGAGATGAGCAGTGATAGTTTTCATTTTATGTCGATTTTGGAAAATAATTGGAAGGTTATTAAAGGTAATTCTGAAATTTATAAAGTTTTAGGTGATAAACCTAAATTTGTGTTTCGAAATGAATATAATGTCAAAAAAATTTTGGAAAATAACAAACATATAGTCAGTGGTTTTGTATCTAACGAAAAGGGCATGCGTTGTTGTCACCAGTGCACTATTTGTAGATTCATTTCTGTTAGTCCTTATATAGCTGTTAGCACTATTGATTACACTCTTGAGGTACCTGGTTCAGTTAACTGCAACACTAGTAATGTTGTTTATATTTCTTTTTGTTCCGGATGCCCTGCATTCTATGTAGGAATGACTACCAGGAAACTCAGTACGCGTATTAAAGAACATATTTATGCCATCAAGTCTAGAGATTGTAACAATGCTCTATATAAGCATTCAATTAACTGTTCATTTTTTAAGAAATTTTTGTTCACAGTGTTGGAAGTATGTCCAGTTGATCCTAGTGGAGGGGATTTCAAATGTTATCTTGAACAAAGGGAAGCAATCTGGCAAATTAAATTAAAATCAGATAGGCCGCCAGGGTTGAATGAATGTATTAATTTAAAATGTGTTTTGAAACATCGTAATTTGTACATCACTGATAAGCAGAAAGTTGTTTCGTTTTTTGCTTAATTTGCTTTTTTATGTTATTATTTTTTTATGTCATTATTGATTTTCTTATGTCATTATTGATGTTCAATTCGTTATTTAATTAATGGGCGTATATAATGTGTGTTTTGCTCTTGTATTTTATTCTGATGAAGTGTTTTACGAAAGCGGGCAAATAAATCTTGTGTACGCTATTTGGAGCATTTGCTTTCATTCACTGATTCTACCTCCGTGGCATCATTTATTTATTGAGTATTTAGACTAGTTTAGTTAGTTTAAATTTTCTCTAGTTAAGGCCTACGGATTTTTTCTGTCAGGATTGACAGTATTTAAAAAATGTTTTGCCTTAACTTTCTCTTTTTTATTCTATATATATATATATATATATATATATATATATATATATATATATATATATATCATAGTGTGCTGTGTGTTTTGGATTTTTATATATATATATTAGGTTAGACTTAAATTGTTGATTATTATTCCAAACTTTGAAATTATTACACTTAGTATTATATAGTGTTTTTTCTTAAGTGTGCTGTGTTTTTTTTTTTGGATTTTTTCAAAATGTCAGAGAAAACCAAATCTGGCTTTAAAAGGTGTCAGTGCAGACAGATGTCCATTACTGACAACCACTCATCCTGCGTCTACTGTCTTGGCCCTCTCCACTTGCAGGAAGACTGTTCCATTTGTCATTCCTTTAGTGGGAGGGTCATGCTGGAAAGACGCAGGAAGTTGGTTGACAGAGGGTTGCTTAAACCCGATTTTCAAGAGGCCCTGGACAAGGCTGAACAGGTATCCAAGTCTTCGAAGGGGTCGAAGTCTTCAAGAGTGTTGGAGCCCAAGTCATCGGCTCTGAGCACCTCTTTTCAGATTCGGACGCCGGCTCCTATGACCTTGGTGCCAGGTGTCGAGCGTTTATCTCTGACCGAGGCTCAGGTCTTGGAGCCGGTGTAAGAGGTACCACCATCTGCTATCCTTTGCTCGGTGACGGCTTCGATCCCTTCGACCCGTTCTTCGAGGCCCCTTTCCGACTCCGATGTGGACCGAGTGGTACAGAAGCTTATGGAGAACTCGGCTTTGTCCAAATTGATCGAGGTTTCATCCCAGCTGGTTTCAAAACTCGAGACTATTCCTGTTCCCTCAACACTTCCTCCTCCGAGACCTGTCGAGTCATCGGAGCTAGGAATCGAAGAACTGATGATTGTAGAGCCCTCGGTGCCGAAGCCTCCAGTAGTGCTATCATATCCGTTGACCTCGACTCCTTCGGAACCAGCCGGAGAGTCTCGGAGCCGAAGATCTTTCCTAGGTTCCGGGGGAGATAGTTGAACCGAGATATCTGTTCCGACTCTTCCCCTCGGTGCCTCGGCTCAGATCAGTTCGGATCCATCCTCGGTGTCGGAGCCCATGGTTCTGATTCCGGAGAAATGACCTCCTTCTTTGCATTGGGTCAGATCTTTGGGTCGGGGCACTGGTACCTTTGACATCATGAGGAAGGTCTTGTCTGATCAGACACATGCTTCATCAGTATCTTCGTCTCCTTCCCCAAAAGGTCCGCTTTCTGCTTCTGTGCCTTTGGCTCCTACCAAGCATCGAGACCCAATGCCTCAGAAGTCCCCACAGGGCGACTCTGGTTCCTCAGATGCATCCCCAGAAGCTCCCGCTGTAGTTGTTCCGAGGAAACGATTGTGCAAGAGGAGGCACATAGATTCCCCCCAGGAATCTCTCACATCTGACACCGATTTAGATGAAATAGAAGGGTCCCCACGGTCCCCCTCTGAGGATGTCTCGTTTGCAGACATTTTGGAAATCCTGAAACAAAGGGGGGACTGGCAAACCCTTACCCCTTCTGTGGATGAATCGGTCTTGTGAAGGCATTTGGGACTCAACCTTCTACCTCCTGGGTGACTCCGCCATTTGACGATCTCATGGATCTAATAGCCTGGAGGGCTTGGGAAACACCCGATACAGTGGATCCAGTCCCTCATAAGCCAAATAAATACATGACGGCCCCCCAGGACAAATCTTATCTTACAAAAGGGTTTCCCGTGGATACTGTGGTGGTGGCGGAGGCCACTAAGAAAGAGATGTCTGAATCATCTTCCTCTGTCCATCCTCCTAATAAGGATTCTAGGACGATGGACAGATATGGGAAGCGCATATTTAGTTCGGCGACTTTTTTCATCCGATCGCTCAACTACCTTACGCATTTCACGCGTTTACAGAGAGATCTCATTAAGGAACTGGGAGATACTCTCCAGGGAGAGACAGATGCTGCTGTCGCCGAGAAAGTGACAGCACAACTTAACACCCTAAACTCCATAGTGAACTCGTCCATGAGGCTGATTTCATACGCAGCCGAAGGGTCGAGTAGAGCGGCAGCTTCAGTGATCGCCTTGAGAAGGCAATCCTGGTTGCGCTTATGCTCCTTTGCGGAAGCCTTTAAGTCTTCCTTTGCCAACACCCCCTTTGATGGTGCCTCCTTGTTTGGGCCCAAAGTAAAGAAGACTGTCACGAGGTGTGAACAAGAAGGGAAGACCCTGTCTGCCATAGGGGTCCATTTTTCCGTCCCATCTAGACCCTACCCTAAAGGGCAACGAGGAGGAAAAATGTGGTTCCGAAAGACTCTGGGATCTTTTCAGCACACCCAAAGTGATGACCCCTCCAGAGGCAGAGGAGAGGGAGGAAACGGAAGACGTCGCCCAGCCAGCAGAGGGGGTCCGCAAAATCAGGGCGACAGAGACTTTCTCTGGAAAGCCCTTCCAGCACTCCTGAGTGCAGGCCCGACTGTCCTACTCTGGAGGCAGTCGGGGGTCACTTGGCTTTATACCCAGAGGTCTGGCTAAATCTTACAAAAGATTCCTGCATAAAAAGCATAGTTACCAGTGGCTACAATATTCCCTTCATCAAAATGCCACCCAACTCCAAAAAGCTCCCAGACGTTCCACCCAGACTGCGAGACCAGGCAACCATAGAGATAGGAAGGTTGCTTGAAAACAGAGTAATCCAACCAGTCCCAGCGGACCAAATAGGATCCGGAACGTACTCAAGGTTCTTTTTAGTTCCAAAGAAAACAGGGGACTGGAGGCCAATTTTAGACCTCAGCAAATTAAATACCTTTGTGAAAAAGGAAAAGTTCCGGATGGTCACGCTACAGTCAATCCTTCCCTTTCTGCAGAAGGGCGACTGGATGTGCGCTATAGATCTCAGACGTGTACTACCATATCAAGATGACCAGGGCATCCAGAGATCACCTGCGCTTCTGGCTGGGAGCCAGTTATTTCCAGTTTCACGCTCTGCCCTTTGGTCTCATCTCAGCCCCCAGGGTATTCACCAAATGCATGGCAGTAGTAGCATCTCACTTGAGACAAAGGGGATTCTGGGTGTTTCCTTATCTAGATGACTGGCTCCTATCCACCACCACCGAGTATCTTCTTCTACAAGCCAGGGATTACACCATCAGTCTCTGCTCTTCGCTAGGCATAACGGTGAATTTTGGAAAATCTGTCGTATTGCCGTCACAGCGTATCTTATTTATAGGGAGCACAGCTAGACACCTCCCTGGCTCAAGTTACTCTTCCCCCCACCAAGAGTGTCAGACCTCAGGCATCAAATTTCGGTCCTTCTACACAGCAAGAGAGTCCCTGCATGACAAATATTAAGAGTACTAGGCTTGATGGCAGCCTCCCTTATTGTAGTTCCTTTAGGCAGGATGCATATGAGGATTCTTCAATGGATGCTATTCGCCCAGTGGTCGTATCGACAACTTCCACTGTCTCACGAAATCTTGATCACGAATTTTTGCAAGAAGGATCTCTTGTGGTGGATACACAGTCAAGAGCTAACACTAGGACGACCGTTTGTATTACCCAGTCCGGTAGCAACTCTAACCACGGATGCTTCCCTGATAGGGTGGGGGGGATTCTTTCAGGGACAAAAAGTCCAAGGTCAATGGTCAAACTTGGAGTACAATCTGCACATCAATGTTCTAGAGCTGAGGGCAGTGTTTCTAGCGTTGCAACACTATCACAAGTCCTTACCTCGGGGAACAGTGACAGTTCAGACAGACAACATGTCAGTGGTCTGGTACATAAACAAGCAAGGGGGAACCAGATCTTACCCGTTATGCAGAGAGGCCCTCAGAATTTGGCAATGGGCAAAGTCCACTGGACGCTTTCTCATAGCAATGCACATCCCGGGGACTTCCAACGTAATCGCGGACAGGTTGAGCAGAGCCATCCTGTTCCCTCATGAGTGGTCCCTCAAACCTCAAGTGGCGGAAGAGTTCTTCCACAGATGGAGCCAGCCTTACTGCGACCTGTTTGCATCCCCATTGAATGCCAAATGCAGAAGCTACTTTGCCCTGTTACCCCCTCCAGGGGGTGTCCCCAGGGACGCACTGGTATACGATTGGCCCCCGGGTCTCCTTTACGCTTTTCCTCCTGTTCCACTAATTCCCAGGTTTTTGCAGAAAGCCAAACATCTGGACAGGACCATAATACTGATAGCCCCATTCTGACAAATCTGGTTTCCCTTCCTTCAATCTCATCAAGTGGAGGAACCATGGATGCTGGACCCGGAGCCAGACCTGTTGACACATTCGTCAGGAGTTCCTCACACCTTCCTCAAGTCCCTCAAACTGACAGCTTGGCTGCTCCGCTTCCCATCTTAGCCAGGTCAGAGTTACTATCCCCTGCAGTACAACAAATTATTGTATCTTCTCACAAACCATCTACAAGGAAATTGTACAACCGCAAATGGGACCGTTTTGCGCACTGGGCCTCCAAACAAGGTATAGATCCATTTGGGGCTCCAGTACACAAGATACTAGATTTTCTTACCACACTTTTTCAAGAAGGAGCATCAACATCCACTATAAGGGTTCAACTGGCGGCTATATCCAATTTTCATATTGGCCGTGAAGATGGTTCTCTTATGTCCCACAGGCTTTGTAAAGCCTTCATGAAAGGTACCTTTCACCTCCGTCCCCCCTTTCATAATCCAATAGCCCCTTGGAATCTTAATCTCATGTTGCCCCCATTTGAACCTGCTGCCACAACTCCATTAAAATTTCTTTCGGGGAAAACACTTTTTACGGTTGCCATAATTTGCTAGAGTTTCAGAGTTGCAGGCTCTATCTATCCGACCCCCGTACATGATTTTTCATCCAGATAGTTACCTTGTGCACCAATCCGTCCTTCCTTCCGAAGGTTTGTTTGATTCAAAACATCAGTCTTTCGAACTACCTACCTTCTTTAAAAAACATTCCAATAAGTTAGAATACACATTGCACAAATTGGATGTTCACAGACAACTGAGATTTTACTTACATAGGACAAAAGAGTACAGAAAGTCAGACCAACTATTTGTCTCATATGCTGACCAAAGGAAAGGACAGGCAGTAACGAAAGTTACCTTGTCCAAATGGCTCTCAGATTGCATAAATTTTGTATATGCTAAATCGAAACAGCAACTCCCTTTCAAACCCAGAGCTCATTCTACAAGGGCGATCGCTACATCTTCAGCCCATACCACTCGTTTGCCTTTAGATACCATTTGTGCAGCGGCAACTTGGGCAAAACCACATACTTTTATCGCCCACTATAAACTAGACAAAAGCTCCAGGGACAGGGCGACGTTTGGTTCCACTGTACTCAGGAATGTTCTCCCTTGAGCCACCCAGGAAAAAGCAGCTAGGGACGCTACCCGTGTGTAAGAACAAACGGCGAGATTGAACAATTTCACATTAAGAAGTTATGTTCTTACCATAACGTTCCGTGTGAATTGTTCATCTCGCCTTTGTTCTTACATTCCCCTCCTCCATCCCCCGTCCTGCGGTCTGGGAGAACGGTTTCAACTGAATTCCTTTTCAGCCTTTTCTAGATATTGTTAGCATATTATTGTACATTAGTAATGGCATCTTTTCTCCTCTATTTGAGAGTAGGGTTCCAGACACTGTGTAGTATCTGTTTATAAGTGTTCAAGACACAGTTCTAAAGGGATTCTTCTGGTATAGCAAACTAGATCTGAGTGTTAGCACCTGAGGATCATGGGATATTACTGTGCCTCGAGCTTTCTCGAAGATGCAGAGCTAGTGATGTGGCCGACTCGGAGCCGAGGATTGGCTCCGAACCCGTGTGTAAGAACAAAGGTGAGATGAACAATTCACATGGAACGTTATGGTAAGAACATAACTTATTTCCTTTGCAAAAGCATTAGGTGGTTATTACTGACTGTTTGGGGTAGAGTGGCCTGTAATCAAATATATTCCTGACTGCCGTTAAACACCAAATATATTTACTTGTAAATATTTTAGTTATTTTTGTTTAAAGAGGTCTAGGTTTTTTTTTTTTAGGTCATAGCAATTTTGGGTATGATTTTCCTGCTTAGCTGCTTTACTTAAAGGATGCTGTCAATATATTACATCTTCTGTCAATCTAGACTCATTGATTTGTGTTTGGTACCGGAATGCAAATAAAAAATGGAGAGAATCCAAGAGTCGCTCAAGCGTCGTTTTAATTAGTACCAACGTTAGCTTTTTTTTCCATCAGAAACTTCGTTAACACATTATCATTGTCCACGTATGCATCCAACAATGTAACTAAAAAAAACAGTGTGCCTGTTAAGGACCCAGTCAAAACAGCTGGTATTCCACCTAAATGTCCTAACACCTAACCACCACAGTACTACCCACCCATTGCTAAAAAAGTCGATTTAGACAAAAAGTAGTCAATGTCTTAGCTGGAACAATAACACAAGAAATACTATTCAACTCCAAACACTCGGAAATAAAGTAAAATCCTTTCATAAAATCATAGTTTAGCGCTTTCATCCTTAGAATAGTCAGGGCTTCTTCAGAACTCTAAGGATGAAAGAGATGAACTGTGATTTTATTAACTTTTTTTTTTTTCTGAGTATTTGGACTTGCTTAGCACACTATTTCTCTGGTTATTGGTTTGTTGCTGTGCTTCGTGTTTTGCTGCTTTTGTTCTTTTTTTTTTAGTTGGAACAGTGATGGAGTGCACAATTTTTGTCTAGCCAAGACAGCAGCATGTACCTTCGTTGAAGGTTGTGCATCAGGGCTGTCAACTCGGCACGTAAAAATCAACTGCCAATCATTAGCGGACTGGAGTTCCACTGTGGCGACCCCTAACCAGGAAAAGCCAAAAGACACAACAAGTCTGCAAAAGTCTGATAAGGCTATAATTCTAAGGACTAAACGGCCCTCAACATTTGAGTTGGAAAGCTCCAAATTTTTATAGCATGTCTAAATAATGCTAATAACATGGATCCTAAAAGCTTGTTAAGCTTCCAGTAGAAATCCCCTGAGAACCTAGCCAAACCTGAGGCTTTCCCACTTAATAAACTATCAAATCCATCATATCCTTTAAAGTTATAGGTTTGCTAGGTACTCCTTGGCCACAACCGAGATGTTGGTGAAACTAAGTTTTCCCTAAGGATCCTCCACCTGGAGCTGACTGGAGGGGGGGTGGACTTGGACCCATCCACTCCCTTGTACTCCAACATCAACTGAAATTTTATTGATGCCATACACATTTGTCAGTGCTATTATATGCCTTTCCACAGCCTGGTCTCTGCATTTCTTAGCTAGGGTCTTATTGTAGGTAGTCTCCTTCACCCAATAACATAACTGCAGTTGCTCCCATTTCTCATGTATTTTCTGAAATTGTTCTGCTTAAGAGACCCCAGGATCCATTAGCTAGGCAGAATTGTTGCAAGCCCATTCCTTAAAATTACATTTTAAAATCTATATTTTCTTGTTCCTTAAACTTCTGCCTAACATGTCTCTTTCTGTTTAAATTTTGCTGATAGCAATCTACACTTAAGATATCCTTAAAAAGCTAATAAACTTATACTTCCTTTTGGTGCAGCTTCAAGGACTCTCTGTTTTCTAACAAGGGATCAAATCTCCACTGATGTGAGTTGTCTACAGTCCCTCTAAGTTGCTCCTAGAGAGAGACCACAGCATGGTGTGGGAGGGCACCAGGAATGATAGAAACTCCCACCACCCCATGCATCAGCCTCTGAGACACTAGCCATAAGTCAGTGTGACTTGCAGTATCCCCCATATAGTAAATGTGATCCCTCTACTGGGGATAAAACTACTTTCTAAACATCAAAGAGCTTGGAACTCATGCACTAAACCACAGAGTTCCCTAACCACTTTCAGCAGTCAAATCCTCCTTACCCATGGTGGATCTACCACATCATTGAAGTCGACCCCTATAATTAACTCTCAGGAAGGGTGGGACAACGATTTAATAGCAGTCTTGAAACTTATCCATGTGGGACTCTCTCTTCAACTTTGAGTCCATAAAGGTTGAACAGGATTAGACATCCTGAATGACTCTATACCAATACCACAATCCATCTCCCCCTGCTAACCTTAAGGGTGATGATCACCATCCATCTTAAACTCTTATCCAACAAAATAGCAATCCCGTGTTTTGAAGTGACATATTAAAAATAATTAGGCCCCTTCCAAAACACCAAAGATTTAAACTCAAATTAAGTTTAACCTGGTGGTCTCTGCAGAAAAATAATGAGAATTCAAGGCCTGCAGGGTCCTGGAACCTGCCTTTCTTTCTCCAGTGTAGATATCCTATTCACATTCTATGCAATCATCTTAACCATCCACAGTGTATGTCTCCAAGTTCCTGGTGTCCTCAGGTCACTTGGCCTGGACTCAACATTTCCTTTTACTGCTAAGACAGAAATCCCTCCTGATACACTGGCAACACACCAGACTACTGATAGGAAAAAGAGATGGGCTGTCCTGAATCATGGAAAAAGAGATGGGCTGTCCTGAATCATGGAAACTAAGGAAAATAGATCTCACTGGCTAACTCCTGAAAACATTATCAACCACCCTAAAGACAGTTGTATACTTTAATGGAAAAAAACATAGGAAAATGAAAAAGATTAAAAGCACCTCTAAACACTTTCCTCTACCAGCAAATCTGACACCTCACTCATGACATGTGTACTGAGCACCATCATCTTTAAATTAATCAAGAAAATTGATCAAGAACCAAAGAAAATCAATATTTGATTGTGAAAAAGACTGTTAAACTGAAGAAACAGTCAAAACCACAGCTAAGACCAATATATAGTTTTTTTCCATCAATGAAAAATGTTACTGGTCTGTTATTGAATTGACCAATAGACTTCATCAGAACATAAATCCCACCCACCCAAGGTTGTTTAAATAAGCTATTGGTCATGTGATACAATAATTCCTAATAATTATACTGGCATATTTAAACTGGTGAGTCTGTATTACATCGTCAAACTCACAGGAGTTCAAACGATGTAATATCGAACCATGAAGTTCGAAACTCAAGAATTGCAAAAACACAGAACAGTGATATCCCCCCCCCCCCCAGGAAAAACATCACTGTTCCAGTACAAGAAAAAAAAAACACATTTTAAACTTAAACTAATGTGGGGGGCTGTGCCCCCATACCCCCCCTACTTAAATATACCAACTCCGAGATCACACCACAGTGGAAGAAATAGCAAAGCCCCCAAAACAGCCCACCTTTTTTTTTTTCCCTGGGAAAAAAATCGGTGTGCCATGGCTTCGCTATTTTTTCGAACAGTTGGGTTCAATATTACAACGTTTGGACACCTGTGAGTTCAATGCTGTAATATAGACCCTAAACTGGTATGCATGTAATTATACTTACTGTTTTGTTGTTTATACTTGCTTGTAAAAAAACAGCCTTGTAAATATAAGTGTATTCTGATAAACAATTTTGTTTTCATTCTGAGATATTTGCAAGCATCTCCTATCATCATTCAAAACCTTCATCATTTCACTTAACTAAAGTAAAATATCATTGTTTTTGTTACTGACTCAGTTGTCATGTTCTGTATTATTTCAAGTTAACTGATTTTTACTGATGAAATATAGCTATTTTAATCGTTATTCATCCTGTTTCAACATAAAACAAGTTTGTTTTTTTTTCTGATCATGTGTACCACTTTAAGTATGCCAATGTAAATCATTTTACGGATTGTATCACATGACCAACAGTTTATTTAAGCAGCCTTGGGTTGGTGAGATTTATGTTCTGATTAAATCTCAGTCTAATTTCAGGTGAAACAGCTTAACATTTTTTGGTGGAATAAAATTATATACCAAACCTGTCCTAGCTGTGATTTTGACTGTTCCTTTGGTTTACTCAAGGAAATTCCCTAACCCCCAACCCCTGACTACGCAAGTGGTGCTCTGTGATAAAAACCCTAGAACCTGTGAACATTATAGCATACTGCATTCCACACCCAACTTTGTACAAGAGCAACCTACTTCAGGTGGGAACCAAAGCGAGTCAGTTAAATCCCACTATCTGTGCATAACATAAAAAAGAGCAGTACCCCCACTTCAATAAATTAAAATATCATCACCAAGACACCACAAATGATCGCCTTGCCCCCCCCCCAGAAACAGCAGACTATCCTCCTCAAGTCCTGACAGTCTGTTAGAAAACCTGTGATACCACAATTCCACAGTATCTTTGAATTATTGTGTAGTGTCTCTCCTGGTTGTAGCATCAGCAGTTTCCTGTCAGGGTCTCAACAAAATTTACAGCCTCTCTGTAGAAATTTGAGTTGTTGAAAAGCATTTCTTTTGGATGGTCTACTAAAGTCTTGGAACTGTCCCCTGTAAGTGGCTCACATCTATTAATGGTCACAAGGGGCTCTGCAAACAGAGACCGCCACTGTGGCTCTGTCATGTTCCTGGCCTGACCACGCTGTCATCCTTTCATTTGACTGTTTCATTTCAGGGGAGAAATGGATCTTCTGTCCCATTTCTTACTACTGGCAATTTTCATTGATGACAATTTAGCTGCCTTGGCATAGAAGGAGCTGTCTGGTCCCCAAAACTTTTAAGACATGATCTGCTTCATAAGGGGTATGTAATTTTGTTCTAGCTGAGCCATTTTCGTCACAGTTCATAATATAATATAAATCTTTGCAAGTACATAAATATTGCACCATTTCCTTCCTCTTCACATACAAGGAAGCAGTATAATATGGTGTGAATCAGATATGGTATCCAGAGAGCATACATTCTTACCCAACTCTCTCTCCTTTCACATGCTTGTCCATATATGAATGATGCATGAAAATAAAGTAGTAAGAAAGTTGTTTAGTGATCTTGGGGTGATCCCATGCACCATTTCCACCACTGAATCTGTCCTCATGCCCAGTAACTTAAGTAGCTCCATCTCAATGGAACCAATGGGATTTAGCCCCTCAATATTCTCCAGAGTCCAAACACATTTAGTTTATTTCAATGAACACTGTTCTCAAGACTGACTAACTTAAGTTCCAGCCTTTGAGAACCTATCTGTAGTTCATGAATGTTTGAGAGATGCTGCAATTGCACATTCTGCTGAAAGAGTCGACTGCTGCTTGGGAGATGCCAGCTGTTGGTCATGGGTAGCTGTTAATGATTTAATCTGCCCATGAAGGGACAAATGACCACCAGTTCTCCCTGTAATTTATTCATGCTCTCCACCATATTCCCACTTTATCTGAAGGACAAAAAGTCAACTCCACTTTTATCTACCAACATGCTACAATAATCATCAATGAGATCAAACCTCCTCCTCCTACATGTGCACCTACACCAACACAAGCTTTTTGTTATAAACTATTGTTTTACAGATTACTATTGTAAATGTGGAGAGATCATTTAAAGTAGAGCCAGAAAAAGAAATAGCCTCTTAACCCACATGAAAACCTCAGAAATGTATTTACTAACCACAAATGATATTTTAACTGTTGAGAACATGACAAAGCATTGCTGTAAGTTAGTCAAAATATCACAAAAATACAGTAACATACTATTCCATTCATGATTCAAAACAACTGATGTTAAGTTGTCAATCTCGCCTTCATTCTTGCTGGATGGGTTCAGAGCTGAACCATAATGCTAGGCATCATATACCCAGAATATTTAAAATTTTTATAATTATAGTTAGTTTTGATTGATATTTTCTAAGATTTTCTAATAGTGTTAGTAGTCTCACCAGTCTTCCCTCCCTTTATTAATAGTTTTCCTACTCTTTTCCTTTTTTATAGTAGTTTGGTACAGTAGGTTTATACAGGTTCTTTTAGTAGGTGTGGGTGTGTTTGTTGTCCCGTTCTTGTGGTATCATGTCTAAGGATACCAAGATATCGGGATTCAAGAAGTGTGACTTGTGCTGTCAGAAGATGTCTCTGACAGACGGTTACACTTCTTGTGTGTATTGCTTGGACCCTCTGCACCTGCAGGACTCTTGTTCCATCTGTCATGCTTTTAGCCCAAGTGTCCTGCAGGAGCGCAGAAATAAGCTCATCTTAAGGGGTGTATTGAAGCCCAGAGGTTCTCCTACCAAGCCTCTATCAGGAAAACCTTCTAAGCCCGCCAAACCGTCAGCTCCATGTCCGGAGCCAGCGCCGAGCGGACCTTCTGCCTCGTCGGTTCTGATACATCGAGGCCTCAGTCGACTCTGACCTTAGTGTCAGAGCCATCTCCAAGCCAAAAGTGCTCCCAATCTCCTTCATTGGAGTTGGTCAAGTCAGCTCCGAAGTCCCCTTTGTTGTCGGAGCGGAGCCATAGGTCTCACTCCTCTAGATCTTCGAGGCTTTCGGACCACGACCTCGAGAGGGTAGTCAGTAGGCTTTTGAAGTCGCAGGTGCTTGCCCAGTTATTGCATAGCCTGTCTCAACAGACAGCGACTTCCCCAATGCCTGCTCCAGTTCCTCCTCCGACTATTCCTTCGAGCTCGGAGCCGGAGGCCGTCGGGGTTGGTACTGTGGGGGCATCGGAACTGATTCCACCCTTATCGGTTCCTTCGTCGGCTCCGATCCCTTCATTGGCTCCATCCTTGGAGAGATCCGGGCGCCGGGACTCCCTCATCGGTTCTGAGGGGGCAAGTGGCATCAGACCCTTGTCCGACCCCATTCTCCCTCTCTGAGTGTCGGCGCAGGTGAGCTCTGCACTGACATCGGCCTCGGAGCTGTCCCTCTCAGTGCCAGGAGGAGCTCTCATCTCTTAGGAGCTGGGTCCTCCCTCTCTGCCTGAGAGGGGCGCCTTTGAGGTCATGAGGAGTGTGCTGGCTCAGATACTGGTGCCATGGTCGACCCCATTGGCCCCTCCTTCCATGGTGCCTGCTTCGGCCTTTGCCTACCCTCCTGAACCCAAGCGTGAAGAACCAACGCTTCAGGTCACCCCATTGGGCATATCCTCCTCTTCTGAGGCCTCCCCTGATCCTGTGGGGTAGCCCCCCTCGGAAGAGGACATGCAAGAGGAAGCATGTCGACTCCCCCAGAGTCAGTGACATCTGACAGTGACCTGGATGATTCGGAAGGGTCCCCAAGGTCCCCCTCTGAGGATGTCTCATTTTCTGACATCCTAGAGATCCTTAAACAGAGGAGGAACTAGTCTGCCCTCAATCCTTCTGAGGACGAGTCGGTGTACCTGGACAAGTTTGGTTCTTGCCCTTCCACCTCCTGGGTGTCCCCGCCTTTTGACCCACTCATGGAGGTGGTGGTGGCTCAGAAGGCGTGGACGGCTCCGGATACTATGGAACCAACTCCCCAGAGGCCCACAAAATTCATTACAGCCTCTTCGGACAAGCAGTTTCTCACTAAGGGCGTCCCCGTTGATGCCATGGTGGTGGTGGCGGCCACTAAGAAGGAGTTGGCTGACCCTTCAGTTTCTGTCCATCCTCCTAATAAGGAATCTAGGACTATGGATAGGTACGGCAAGCGGATGTTTTTTTCAGCGACCTTTGCCATGCGTTCGCTGAATTATTTGTGCCATTTCACCCATCTTCAGAGAGACCTTCTCAAAGAACTAGGTGATACCTTACAGGACCCATCAGCTGCGGGGTCTCAGGAAAAGATCAACTCCCAGCTAGGGACCCTGACCTCTGTTGTAAACTCCTCCATGCGGCTCATTTCCTATGCCACCGATGGAGTGAGTAGGGCTGCAGGCACAGGCGTTGCTCTAAGGAGACACGCCTGGATGCGACTTTGCAACTTTGCCAACCCCTTCAAGGCGTCCTTCACTAACACCCCCTTTGACGGTTCTGCCTTGTTTGGACCTCAAGTGAAGGATACATTGACCAGGTGCAAGCAGGAGGGCAAGACTCAATCCGCCGTAGGAGTCCGTTTTTCTACCCCTTCTAGACCATACCCTAAGGGTCAGAAAGGTGGGAAAATGTGGTTCCGCAAACCTCAGGGAGTACTGCCTGACGCACGTGGTGAACTTCCCTCCAGAGGCAGAGGAGGGAACAATAATAGACGCCGCCCGAGGGGCAAGGGGGGGGGGTCCACAGAATCAGGGTAGCAGAGAATCTTTCTCTGACAAACCCTTCCAGCACCCCTGAGGAGCTGCCCAACTGTCCACCTTCGGAGGCAGTCGGGAGGGAGACTTTGACTGTACCCAGAAGCCTGGCATTCCCTCACGCAAGACAAATGGGTACGGTCGATCATATCCGAGGGCAACAGAATTCCCTTTATTCACACCCCACAACAGCCAAAAGGGCCTCTTCCAGACATTCCACCCAGTCTGAGGGATATATCAGCACTAGCAATTTCAAAGCTGCTAACAAAACGGGCCATCCAGCCAGTCCCAGCAGACCAACAAGGATCCGGTATCTACTCTAATTTCTTTTTGATACCAGGGCAGACCTGTGGTCCTTCCTCCTCCTGTTGCCACTGTGACAATGGATGCCTCCCTGATTGGGTGGGGGAGGCATTTTCGGGGCAGGACAGTCCAGGGCACATGGCAACCCTTCGAATACCACTTGCACATAAATGTCTTGGAAATGAGAGCGGTACTTTTAGTGTTGCAAGCCCTTCAGGACTCTCTACCCACTGGGACTATTGCAATTCAAACAGACAACATGAATGTAGTGTGGTACATCAACAAGCAGGGTGGAACCATATCCTATCCCCTATGTCGAGAAGCACTCGGACTTTGGCAATGGGCGATCTCTTCTCAATGGTTTCTGGTAGCAACGCACATTCCCGGGAAGTCCAACGTCATAGCGGACAGACTGAGCAGAGCCATTCTCATGCCTCACGAGTCGTTTCTCAACCAGACAGTAGCGGAAAGAATTTTCAGAAGGTGGGGTCAGCCTTGCTGCGACCTTTTTGCAACACCTCTAAACAGCAAGTGCCCAGACTTCTTCACCCTCTTCCCTCTCCCAGGTCTGCCCCCCAGAGACGCTCTAGTTCACGATTGGCCCCGGGGTCTTCTGTATGCATCCCCCCTTTCCCTTGATTACTCAATTAATCCAGAAAGCATCTGCCTTCAGAACCAGAATGATCCTCTGCCCCTTACTGGCCTCGACAAATTTGGTTTCCGTTCTTGCAACGCCATCTACTGGAGCAGCCCTGGCATCTGGACTCAGTGCCAGATCTTCTGACCCATCAATCAGGCGGGCTGCATCAGTCCCTTCGATCTCTCAACCTCACAGCTTGGTTACTCCACTTCCAACCCTAGCCAGACTTCCCCTCATCTATCAGTCAGTTTGCGATATCATTCTCACTTCTCACAAGTCTACCACCAGAAAGACTTATGCTAGCAAATGGAAGCGTTACTCTATCTGGGCAGGGGAAAAACACGTGGACCCCTTTATGGCTCCTGTCCAGACAGTTCTAGAGTTTCTAGCAGAACTCTTTCGATTGGGCTCCTCCTCAGCTACCATCAGAGTTCAACTGGCAGCTATTGCAAATTTCCACGTTGGCTTGTCAGAGACCAGCATCATGTCCCACAAACTTTGCAAAGCCTTTTTAAAAGGAACCCTTTTACTTAGGCCCCCCGGTTAAGGACCCTCCCCCACCGTGGAACTTAAATTTGGTACCGTCTTCCTTAATTCTTCCTCCCTTTGAGCCGGGGGCTTCTTGTTCGTCGAAGTTGCTATCGTGGAAAACACTCTTCTTAGTAGCCATCACCTCAGCAAGAAGGGTCTCAGAACTTTAAGCCCTTTGCATTCGCCCTCCTTATCTTGTTTTTCACAAAGACAGTGTGTCACTTAGGACTAATCCGTCCTTTTTACCCAAAATAATCTCAGAGAAAAATCTGAATCAGACCATAGATCTTCCAGTCTTCTTCCCAAATTACGCCAATAGAGCTGAACGAAAGTTACATTGTTTGGACGTTCACCGCCAATTACGCTTCTACCTGGATAGAACTAAGCAGATGAGAAAATCAAACCAGCTCTTCCTGTCTTATGCGGAAGGGAAGCAAGGCCAACCAGTCTCTAAGGTAACTTTGTTCCGGTGGTTGTCCTGTCTTATCATGTTGGTCTATCAGTTGAGGAACAGGGAACTTCCTACTAAGCCTAGAGTCCATTCAACCAGAGCTTTATCTTCTTCAATAGCCTTTCAGGCAAGATTGCCGATGGATTCCATTTGCGCAGCGGCCACTTGGGCCTCTCCTCATACCTTCATTTCTCATTACAAGCTCGATATGGCCTCCAGAAGTCTGGCTGATTTTGGTTCCACGGTACTCAAGAGTTTGTCCCATTGAGCCACCCAGGATTTAGGTGCTAGGGATGCTGTCCCATCCAGCAAGAATGAAGGCGAGATTGACAACTTAACATTGAGAAGTTATGATCTTACCATAATGTTCCATGTTCGTTGTCTTTTTCTCACCTTCTTTCTTGCGTCCCACCCTCCATCCCCCTAGCCTGGGAGATCTAGAGTACCTTGTGAGAATTATTGCCACCTCAGTTATTTCCCCAGCTAGCTCCCTTTCTTCCTCTTTTTTGCTAGCTCATCTAGAGGGGTTATATATATATATATATATATATATATATATATATACTTCTCTTTTTTGTATCTATGATTAGGTGGATTATTCTTTGTTGTGGTGGGACATATATGTCCATAGTGTTAGCTATCAAATGAGATCTGGGTATATGACGCCTAGCATTTTGGGACATAGCATAGCCTCGAGCCGGTAAAAATGGCTCTCGAGCTTTAGTATTAGGCCGAGTCGGAGCCAAGGTTCGGCTCCGAACCCATCCAGCAAGAAAGAAGGTGAGAAGAAGACAACTAACATGGAACGTTATGGTAAGAACATAACTTCTCATTACGTGCCATTCAGACAGGGATGGAATGGGTTCTGTAAATTTTTAATATGTACATTCACATATGTCTTTCAAATATTGTTTAAAATTTTAAATTTAAGCATAAAATTGCCGGGTTTGAAGAAGCATTCTTGGATGTTTAATACTGTAAGTCAGGACCATAACTATAGCTAGGTGAAGGGGGTGGCTGCCCTGGTTACAACCTTTTAGCAGTGTGACTGACAGGTGTCAGTGATGAGGAAGTGCAGTATCTGCATTGCTTTATGAAGCAATGAGTATACTGTAGCTTTATGAATGAATGCCAACACAGCATTTTCTGGTCAGGGATAAAATGCTGAATCATTCATTGTGTGGTAAGATAACTAGCAATCTTCTTGTTATGATCATAGAAGTAGCTAGCTATAATTTCTTAGGACACCATGTTTCTTTTTGACAGGGTACACTTTCCTTTTAACATATTATGTCCTGAACAAAAGGTATGTATTCTTTAATAAAAGTGAGACTTTGCTGTACAATTTTCCCTTTTAGCTGAAGTGGAAGAAGTTGTACTTGGCTGCCATCTGTCAAGTACGTGACACAGGAAAACCATCTTCTGAGAGACATGTTTACATTTTAATTTGTGGCAACAATAATAAGGAATGGAATTTTTTCTCTAGTATTATGTTATTAAGTCTGTAAAGACATTTTCTTAAACTTTTTTTCTTGTAAGAGTGGATAATGTTAGGATACTAACAGTTGTATAACTACTCCACTGTCCAAAAATGTGAGAAACAATCAAAATAGACTGCATAGACTGTATTTGTTTACAGAGTCTGTGCTTGGTGTTCCCGCTAATATTTCAGTAGTGTTGCACTAGAAGATACATTGTGTGAACTGTCACATAATTACACACATCTAAGTGCAACACACACAGTAATGCATCTTCTATGGACTATTTGACCATAAATGATTCAGCTGGGTCCCATCAGTCAGTGGAAATAGTATGAAGAGTAATGGATCCAAAGGTTTGCACCCACATTTTTACTCTTGCACACAGTCTGACATATGGTAGTAGCAAAAATTGCTACCCATTGACCAGGAAGTTAAAAAAAAAAAAAAAAAAAAAAAAAAAAGTTAAACCTGAAATAATTTCCTGGATGCAGAATTGTATTCTTCCCCAGATCTGGTGAAGAGTAATTTATGCACTGTTATCTTCCTGTCTTTACTACTGTTGTACCCTTTACTACAGGCTGTACAAATGGCATCAGGTTTGGCTTCAGTGTGGTTAGAATACTGGTGTGGTGTTATTTATGGGGAATTCTTCATGTCGTATTACTACCCCTCTGATTTTAGATCCGAACTGTCACACTTACTGCCAGGTTCATGTTTAAGATGCTTGTTTTCACTTATCAGTTCCTATACAATCAGGGCTCTAATTTCCAGAAAGAGTTCCTGGTGTCATACAGCTTGATATCCTTGTATCATTTGGTGAGAGGGCTGCTGGCTGTTCAGAGGACTTTGTTAAAACTGTTAGGAAGATTGTCTTTTGCCTAGCCTGCCTCAATCCTTTGAAATAAGCAACCCTACCAGATTTGGAGATGCAACACAAAGGCTTCATTCAAAATTTCCCCAAAATGTGAAATAGCCCCTTTTTTACAGAAGTGTATTAAAGCTCTACATGGGGTTCATTTTTTTTTTTTTGCTCTAGTTACTCATTTTAATAATTTTTGATATTTAATCATATTAATAGTTCTTTCAGTCTGCCTGTACATGGCATTTTGTTCATTTTTATAGAATGATTGCTTATTTATTTAAATCATATTACCAAACAGATGAGGATGCAATGATTGCAGCTACACTTTACTCGTCTAATGTAAAATATACACATTTAAATATATGTTGCATAAGTTTTGCATGTACTGTCAGTAACCAATTTTTCATATTAAATGTTAAAACTTAATTGAGTATGCAGGAATTGGGGAAGTGTAAACAATTTACAGAGTGTAAATTAATTGTTTAAGCAGTTGTCCACTGCATTTGTCATTACTCAGTTAAATACAGCAAGGTAACAAAAGATAATGCATCGTTTGTGCTCTGGGAAATGAAAGCATCTGTGATCACTTCTTATCTTCACTTACACATGTTTTAATTACTTATTTACTTTAATGTTTGGAACCTTGTAGAAATTCTTCTGTTTTCTCTGCTAAATCAAACAGTTCCATATCCCTCGAGTTCTAAGCAAAGGCATGTACTGACTGCCTCAATAATTAATATGAAAAAGATGTATTTATTATGTCAGGGGTTTTCTGTCAGCCTAAATAAAAATATGGGCCATAGCAGGGGCAAGGAAGCCTAATCATGCTACTTACTGTGCTGTGCCAAAAAAGCAATAAAACAAAATACTCTGGATGAAAGTAACAGGTAGAAAGCCATGACTGAATGAAGATATTATTAAAGGGATTTGCCAATGCATTTTGTAGTGTCCCAGATACAGTTGACAGCACAAAGAATAACTGCTGAAATCCCTACGGTCATATAACTTTTTCCAGTCATTCTTCTGATCGGTATCCTTACTGGCACTGCTTGATGGTACTTAAAGCTAATTTAATTTGTTTTTCATTTCTAAGCTATTTAAAATTTCTTTCTACACGCAAAAGGGTTTTTCAGTGGTGCACAGAGTGACATTACCACGCAACAAAAGGATCTGTGTCTCACTTAGGGTGTATTCTATGTGGAGTCTATATGTCCTTCACGTGTCTGGCTTTTCTCTGCGTAATATGGTTTCCTCCCACATCCCTAAAACATGTATGATGGATGGACAAATCTAAATTGCCCAAAAGGTGCATTTGTAGTGTGTGTGTGTGTGTGTGTGTGTGTGTGTTATATAGAGGGAAGGCCTGGCAATCTTCCATTTTCTACTTGCCTGGTAAAGTCTGCAGATCGTGACGGTTGTTGAAGTTGGATACTATTTGACAGTCATGGATAAAATGTGTAAATAAAACTGCTTTCTTTTTCATTTTATATATCTCATATGAAATTTCCAGTGGTACTAGGTATAAAATCTTGGGATATATTTCGATAGAAACAAGTATGATACATATTTTTCATTACTGCTGCATTTAGAACCAGTAGAAAAGGATCCATCATGCAGTTTATCGTTTTACTTATTCTGCCTGTCTCTCATTTAACATACTGTGTCTGTACGATTATCTATTGAAATGATGGTTGTAGCTCTCAACTCATTCTTGAACATATTTGCCTTATACTTTGAAGCTTTTTTTTCTGACATTCATTACTTGCAGCTCTGAGCAAGTGACCTGAAAATGTCTGTTGAAGGGCTGATCTGCATTTTTGACTAGGTGACCTTTGCTGCCCACTGAGCCTGAGAAGTAGCCAACAAAGGTGTTAGTTGAGCAGCAGCTGAGAGCTTTGCTTCCCTCACCTTGTTACTTCTGCATTCCTACCATAGGCTTCAGATCCATTATACCACTGAAGTGGTTTAGAGAAAGGGCGCCAGTTGTCATCAGCACTAGGCTTCATACTGTGTGAATGTGCTATGCTTGATGAGGGTTGACAAGTGAAAGCTATAGGAGGGGTGAGCAGGATTCTTTGAATAATGGAACAATTTCTAGGTCAGTGGCTGGCTAGTTAGTAAAGTAATGCCTTAATATACACTTTTGCATCTTGCAAATGTGCTTCATATATAACTTCTCAGCTTCTGCTTGGTTATAGACCATAAATATATATTATAGTTTGTTGTGTATGACTGGAAAATCTATTTGTAATATTGAACAGGAAGGAAAGTTTATTAATGAACCATTTGCTTTGGCCAAGTCTAAGCGCATGCATTCTTCAGGTATTCTTTCAACTGAATGCATCTGAGAGAATCGGAGGTAGCCTTTGGTGACATATGTTTAATATTTAAATCTACTGAACCTTGGCTGTATGAAGCTGAAAAATTACGGCGCTGCTTACTTGTTGGTTATTTGGTAGCCACTACAGAATATAGCAATGTTAGAACAGTGTATAGGATTCCTTAATTGAGAGTCAGTTGGCTTGGAGGTTTAAGGAGCTGTTAAGTTGTTTCCTGTGACCCTGTGTTGTGGGGTTTGGTTCTGTCAGTCTCTGTCGTCTAACTATATGACTCTGAGCAAGTCACTTGAACAGAAATTGCACCTGGGCTGAGTCTGAAAATAGTGAAATGAGTTCAGTCCTCTTTGCTGGAAAACAAATACCAATAAATTAATCTTTCCAGCATCATTAGCGGTTGACATATGATTAAGGTGTCTACCTCACAAGCAAAAAGCACATGGTTTGATTTTCACCAAGGGAAATTGGCTACACTTAAAATAGCATATAAAGACAGCTAACCTAGTACTTAGCTATGAACCCATCACTTTCCCCATTAATCTTTAAATGTAATTTTCTTGCCAACTAGGATTTCTGTTTATTTTTCTGGCTCATCTGTATCAAAAATTGTTTGTTTAGTGACTTTATTGAACCCATACTTACACAGTATGAAATAAATTAATTTACCACCTCAGGAAATAACACTGAAATTTTAACTGTGCATAATTCATTTCCTGTAAACCGTGTGAGAGAAAATATGCAAATTAACATTGAGCATGGACTTTTCTGTAACAGTGTACCTTAATATTATCTGTAAGACTGGAATTTTGCCAAATACTGAAAAGTGTAATAAATTCATTCAGCCCACTTAGTTTCAGTGTAATATGTTGACTGTTTTTGGTGAATGGGAAACTTTAAGGTATGTACATATAGAACGTTACCTGTTGACTTAATTTTGATTTCCTTTATTGATACTATGTGACTGACCAAATCACTTAAGATGACTTTATCATTCTTAAAGAGACACTTACACAGTGAGGCAGCTCTTATCCATTAACAGAAAAATAAACGCATAACCAATAAATATATGATACATTTTAGCTTGATCATGTCATTGGAAAAATGTGCAAGTGCCATAAATATTTCATCCTGCACTCCAAGGGATCATTGTCTCATCAAACTGCATCCCTTTACGTAAATTCTTACATCTGGTGCTGTATGTTTTTACCTACATAACATTTGAACAGTATGCAGTTCCTAGTCATTAGTGAAGTATTTACCTGATGCATATCACTTTGATTAATACTGTGCTTCTGAAAAATTACAGAGAGCCAGACTGTCCATGTGGGCAAACTTCTGGGGGATATATTTTGTTAACTAAGCTTTAATCCAAGTTTTTTTGTAACCCATTCTTTTTTTTTTTTTAATATATATTTTTGACAGTACCATGTTCACATGTTGGTGATTCTAGAAAGGCAGTGCAGTTGCTCGAAAAATCTAAGTTCCACAGTGACCAATTTCAACACCTCCTTGTCAGCTTAGTCTCTGTACATTTCAGTCTTTAACATTGAGGATCTGCACACAAGAAAATACTTGCTTTGAATATATTCTGTCTGAGTTAGGTTACAAATGTGTGCGTGTGTGAGGGGGCTGTTGTATTGTTTGTTGAATCTATTGAAAGATGTTCTAGCATTGAAAATAAAACAGAAATTTATTTTTACAAATATTGGACACTTCTGCAGCTTTCACTTACTCAGATCTGCATTTATGTTAATAGGAATGGTAAGCAATGTTTTCTGGTAGGAAATGTGTATGTGCCATTGTTGATGTCTGACAAAGTTGCCTTGATGAGGTCATCATCTTTGAGAAGATGGTGATTGATAAGGTGCCATTTTATTGCTACCTTGGAGGAAGACTTTTAAATGAACATTATAACCTCACTGATCCTATTTCTGGCTTTGAGGGTCACTGTATTAGAAATTACTGATGGATTACACATGCATTTTTCAGTAAGCTTAACACAAGTGTTCACTGCCTAATGATTGCAATGATTCCCATGTTGTGAAACGTAATGCAGATAATATCTGTCTGTGGGACTTGGCAGAATATGCACAGCAGGGGTATTACATTTTGCAGAATTTTGCTATAGTAGAGAAGTAAAGATATAAAACTGCTAATGAGTTTTATCTTTTAGTTCCGAGTTTGATTCCATCAGTCTCTACTTGTCTACTCTGTACGCTAAACAAGTTACTTAGTGTAATTCTGAGCTTCCACTGCAAATGGGCCTTAACCATTTGGAAACCTGATTAATAAAATGTATAGTAAAAGCAATTCCTTAAATGCTGTATGTTTTTTGAACTGGATTATGATGTCACTAAATGGTGCGGCAGGTAAAAGAAGTCTTGACTATATAAGGGTATGTGTGTGTGTGTGTGTGTGTGTGTGTGTGTATATATATATATATATATATATATATATATATATATATATATATATATATATATATATGGGTCTACTTTTTTGTTTGAAATGACATTATTTCAAACAAGAAAAGTATGGCCCCACTTCTGCAAAAGTCGATTCACCAAAGCTGCCCTGCAAACCAATGTTTTTTGTTTGTTTTATTTTGCCGATTCAGTTCACTTTTGCGTAAGTCCGGTCGTAATTTTATTAGTCGAAGTAATGTAACTTTGACTAATAGAAGTAGGACCCATATATATATATATATATATATATATATATATATATATATATATATAAACACACATATGTATGTGTGTATACATACATATATATATATATATATATATATATATATATATATATATATATATATATATATATATATATATATATATATAATGTCTGTGTGTGTGTTCCGTTCAGAAGCTTGAAATACTGAAATCTTGAATTTCAGTATTTGGAGCCCAAGAAACTGAATCCACATAAAAGCAAAAGTTTAGAAGCGCGAAATTCAAAACCTCAAATACCGGAGGTTTTTAATTTTGTGCTTCTAACGTTCTGCTATGGTTATGTATTCAGTAAGTGTGTGTGTGTTAATGGGTTTGCGTAGGGGCTGTGGTGTGTCAGCATGTTTTGTTGCTGTGATGTGTGTGTGCAAATAGAAAGTAGCTTGTGTGGTGTTGTTTTGTGTGTGTTTGTATGTATTGCAACCTCGGAGTGAGAATATTTAAATGGGGGGCGGTACTGTGATTGTGTGTGTTTGTGGATGGTGTGTGTGTGTGTGTGTGTGTAGTAAAACCGTGAAGTGGTTTTGAATTTCGTGGTTTTTAGTTTTCGTTGTTTTGTGGATTCACTTCTTGGGCTCGAGATACTGAAATTCGAGATTTCAGTATTTTGAGCTTCTGAAGTGAATCCATATATATATATATATATATATATATATATATATATATATATATATATATATATATATATACACACACACACAAATATATACTCAAAGCTTCTGGATTTTGGAAGGGGAATAATTGAAACTCTGCAATCTCAGTCTGTTACTATAAGTTGCAGGTTACATGCCTTTAGTAGCTTTCCTTCATGCAAGCTGCTGCCTTGGAAATTATTTGATTACTTCAAGTGGTGTACCTCTTCTGATGCTAGCCCTGTTTGTCTGAAGGACAAGGAATGTATTTTTTTGCAAGCAATGAAAATGTGACATTCCAGGTTGATGAAGATGGATATGTAAAATTTTCCATCTGACTGCATACATTACTGTGAAGATAATTCATGTTACTATGAAGGTAATGTGTTTAGCTAGCCCTTGTGCATCATTTTTTGCTTACAGGAAAAAAATACATGTTTGACATCTGTGTTATGAAATCTGTAATTTGACAGATAAAAATTCAGTTTTCAATCATAAGCATTTACAAGCTGTAGAATTCAAGACCTAATTTTCATAGGTACTGAGAAGCTGGTTAGAAATAGAAAATGAATGGATTTTTTTTGCCATGGGCTACACTACCCATCATGACTAAATATTTTGAGCACCAGCCTTTCTTACAAGTCTCAGAACAGAGATATAAATTATTTATTCTCCAATTTTCACAGCTGTGTGTTACAAAAATCTAGCAAATTGGGTGGAAATGTAAATGTAAACATTTTATTTTCTTATTTGATTTACTAACTGGTGCATTTTTACTCACTCATTTTAATCACTTTTCCCTTGTTGCTTAGCAGTCAGCTCCCTTTCAGCCAGATGGACCATTTGTTCCCTCATTGCTAAGAATGAGGATTGACTTAATTGGCAGTCATTAAAGCAGCCATCAGGGTGGTTCACAAGTTTTAATTTTAAGGCCCTGCCCTGCCACACCTGCCCAGCAAAAACCCATGGGTGGGACATGTAATGGATATAACCCCGAACCACACCTCAGTAGGACATTTTAGCCATATGAGGCACTAGTTCATTTGTCCTGACCACACCTGGAAAATCAGATCTTGCTTGTGTGGCCATAGGTAAGCACAAACCCCCACCCCACCCAGAAGAGAGGTGAGTTAATTCCACCTTTCGTCCTTCTCTCTGTCACTCCACTGCATATATGTTAATGGAGCCCACTCCATCTGGGTTGCAGTCTGGGCTGCAATCCTTAGTACTGTGGAGTTGGTCACATTTTTCAACATTTAAGTTACTTAATGCTATATGTAATTAAGAGGATAATGTATATTTAATGCCCTCTGATGATGCCATTCTGGTTAATCCGGATGTGACATCCCCTGTCTGGGCCAGGCAAAGAGCCTGAATCCTCAACACTGACACTGGAGAGGAATGTTCACTTGGAATACAAATACACACAGTATTTCCAGATCCAGCTCTCTGCACCAAGTACAGTTTTCCTTAAGAGCACACAGGAATACACTCAGTCTGAGGACTGGATCTCTGTCTCCCTCCAGGTCTGCAGTAAAACTCCCCAGTGGTACATCTGTAGGGTTAGGTCCTCGGTCAGAGGGTCCAAGCCAAATTCTCCAGCAGCTTCTCTGGGAACCCAGTGCTTCATGTCCCTGCTCCAAGTAGCTGACACACACACACACACACACACACACACACTGTGAAATTTGATTTAGTGCGCACACACCTGGAAAAGGCTAACACAGATTTACCTGTTGTTCCCCCTTCTGCCCAGAGTATAAGGTAGTTATCACTGCCAACAGACACTCCACAATTGACTACTTTAAGGCCATTAAAGGGCGTCCATTTATACTTCCTCTTTCAGCTTGTCCTAGTTAGGGGTCGCCACAGCGGATCACCTATCCGCTCATTATTGGCCGTGGAGTTTTTATGGTGTTGAGTTGCCAGCCCGGCATTCAACCTTCCACAGAAGGCACACACACGCAAGCAATCATGCCTAGGGGCAATTTAGAGTGTCCAGTCCACCTACAGCATGTCTTTGGGATGTGGGAGGAAACCGGAGCACCCAGAGGAAACCACGCAACCACAGGGAGGACATGCAGACTCTGCACAGAAGATCGAAACGGAGAACCTCTTGCTGTGAGGTGGCAACGCTAACCGCTGCACCACCACAGCTGCCCTGGTGTGCATTTATACTGTGTATTGTTAATATTAATACAAATGATAGCAGCTGACCAAGACAGCTAGGCCTTTACGAGTGGCCCACACAGTGTCACCAAATAAATATAAGTGCACTCATAGTTTAAATACATTCTAAAAGGACCAGCCACAATAAAAGTTTTAAATATACTTAATAGAACATGAAAATACTGAATATATATTTACAGTAAATCACAGAGTTCAAATCCCGGGAAATATTGAAAATAACATTAATGGACAGACTCAGAATAAAGGAAAACAATATCTGAACTAAGCTTCACTATATTTTGCTGACTGAATCTAGGAGCATTACTATTCCCTACTTAATAGAGCAAGACAGATGATGTGGTGAATGGTCCTTGTTGTCACGCCCAAGACATAATACTCAATACTCAGAGATTACACCCTGTAATATCTAAAAAATATTTCCAGGGCTGGCGGAATGACTTCATCTGGTCACATGACTCTAGGTTCTCAGAGTATCCCCCTTTGAAGCTGACACAGGAGTTTATCATAGACAGCTGCAATATACATCTAAATGTTTATGGCAGTGCCCTGGAGCCATGAAACAATTACAGTACTACCCCACTTCTTTATAGAAGCTGTTAAACAATGGCTTCTCTGTCCTGCTGACTCTAGTTCCATTTAGCATTGTTGGGTGCCATGTTTATGGCTTAACAGTTAATTTAATTTCGAGGATTTTCAAAAACTAACTGGACTTTAGATTAACGGTTTCTCTTCCAAGGTCCTTTGCTAGCATATATACATACAGTCAAGCATGTATAATCCCTTCTCTGTCCAGCATGATCCACCATTGATAGATTTTTCTTTTTATATTAGCACCTTTACAAACATATTTTGATTTTCAAATGCCATGTAGTTCTAACGCATCTGTAACATAAGTATCTGTACAAATCAATTTGATATTCAAATGCCATACAGTTCTCGTACATTTGTAACACCAGCATCTTCTATAAATCAGCTTGATATTTAAAGGGCTTATCATTCTGTACAAAATTCCAGCTTGGCAATAGCCCATATCACACTGGATAATCTGTTTTGGTGCCTTTTGGAAACAGATTTGTCACATTAAAAAAGTTATTCACAGTCATTAGAATGATACTGCTTTTATTTATTGTAATCATCTAGACATTAGCAAAATAAGACAGAATGAGACAAAAGGGTGATGCCTGTTTAATACATTTTGATGCTGGTGTGTTGAAACCAGGTAGGCTGTTTTGGTGCCTTTTGGAAACGGACCTGATTTATTAAAAATTTTAGTCAAGAAAAGAGGTGCTGCCTTTTTTTTGTAAACTTGAACTGAATTCAGCAAACATGGCCAAATGCCAGACATAAGATTAATTAACATTTGTTTACTGGGAAAGCCCAACATGGAATAAAACCAATTTTCTGCAGAGGCCAGGGAAGAAATGGTCCAGACGCATGTCTTTGTAACTTGAGAGGAAACCGGAGTACCCAGAGAAAACCCACACAAATGCAGGGAGGACATGCAGACTCCATACAGAAGGCACTTCAGCCAAGAATTGAACCAGAGAACCTCTTGCTGTGAGGTGACAATGCTACCAATGCACCACTGCACCATCCTGAGTAAACACAGTGCAAAGATTCGAAATGTGGTGGTGGTGTGCAGGAGAAAACCTGATTCTACTGTTTATCTCAGCTATTTGGTCTGGGTACATATTTATCTGCTTGAGCTCTTTAGTGTTTGTGTTGTGTTCAGCATGATACCAGGACAGAGAGGGGTCATTTTGAGGTCAAATAGATAAAAGGATGCTGATGAGTAGGGTATTGTAGGGATCGACCTTGTGGCCAGGGCTTTTCAGTACTTCTGTAAGTGCTAATTTAGAAGACCTAAGGAGAGTACTGATAAATGCAGATATAGGCAAACCTGAATGAGTAGGTGTAGGATCCCCAGAGTAACTAAGGGCACAGTATTCTGGAAATGTTATTCCTAATGACAGATTTTATTTCAGAAAGGCAGTATAAAGTGGAGAGGAGTTGTGCTGAAACAGAAATTGCAGATTATATTACCGCCACAACTCATGCTCTAGTCCTTCCTCTGTCTACCATGAGTTTGTTGCTTGAAGCTTGGTATAGTAGTGCCGCATTCATACTCTGAAAAGCTCATGATTGTGATGATTTTTCAATAGCTTTTCTGTAGATTTTCATCGTTCATTGTTTTATTGCCCTACCTATAAGAAAATGTCTCCTGTAATTTTGAAATCATAGATAAAAAAAATCTGGTAAATGCAGGACATTATTCTGTTTATGACCTCTGATAAAATGCCTGAACTGTAACGACAGGGCATGAACTTCTGAATGATGCTGATGATTTGAGGCTGAATTCAGAACAGGCAGTTATTGGCAACTATCAGTGCTTTGTCACTGACTGCATCATATTCAGCCAAGAACTTTATCTTTACAGTTCTCTTATGAATCATTACAGGACTTGCATGCTGTACATTATGACAGTAATATGTATACTATATATATATATATATATATATATATATATATATATATATATATATATGTATATAGTAAAAGTAGTATGCTTTGCAACTTAAAAGATACAACTGTCATAAGTTGTTGATTGTGTGTTGGCATAACTTGCTGTTGGTTCTCTGGGATGACAGCTTCCCAGAGAAAGAATAAGATAGATTTTCACACTGTTGCTGATTATTACTCTTGCTGAGATGCACTAATCTTTATCAGTAATAAAGTAAGGGGATGTGGATGGTTGAAGCTTTGCACATGGTGGGGGGGGGGGGGGCAGTGGCTTTCCCTTTGCGTATGAAGTTTATTTTATTTTTTAAAGTATTTGCATCTAAACTACATAGTCTGAAGCACATGGGCATGTAAGTATTAAACTATTCATTGTCAACTAGCTTTGAGCAGTTGTGAATCCTGTTGACTAGTTTTATGGAATAGTGAATCCATGATGATGATGTGATTATGCAACTCCCAATTCATATGAGTCATAGGTTCATAGGTAGGTATTAGGCTATCGGCCTTAGGGCCCATACAAGCCTAGCCAAAAAATGTACCCTGGCTTTTGCCACCCAAGAAAATTATTTTCCTGTGCCCCTGTCGAGCAGAGCCACAGAAGTGATCCCCGGGGTGAATTTCCCATTTCCCATCCAATCATCAAGATTTTTCTTGAAGAGTGCTAATGAGGAGCTCTGTTTGACATAGATAGGTAGTCTGTTCCAGAGTATGGGAAGTCTCTAGGACAGGAATCTATCCCTTCAGCGTGTTCTGTTTATTGTGGTGACAAGGTTAAGGTCCCTAGAGCATGTAGCTCGGAAGGTTTGGGATTTCTTTAAGTGGAGCATGTCCAACAGCTCTGGGTTTGACATAGCTTTGTATGTTAGGCAGAGATCGCCCCTGAGTAGGCGATATATGATGGAGTAAAGCTGTAGTTTTTTGAGATTGTCTGCATAGGGCATCTGTTTGAGGCCAGTAATCCTCTTTGTGAGGTATTTCTGTGGTCTTTCTAGTTGTTGCAGATGTCTTGTGAGGTACATACCAAAAGGGGCATTGTACTCTATAATGGGTCTAATGAGTGATGAGTAGAGGGGAACAATGACCTCTTTTTTTCTGGATGAGAATCCTTTTGTGATGAGATGAGCCCCGTAGAAGGATTTCCTGATCACTGTGGCGATGTAATTATCAAAGGAGAGACCACTGTCCACTTGTGTCCCAAGGTCTCTTATCACATTTGTGGCATTAGGTAGACTACCAGCTATGTGGTAGTTCATAGGTACAGAGTTTTTACCAAAGGGAATGACAATACACTTTTTGGCTTTGACACCAGGTATCTGTCTCAGTGAGGCCCTTTTGTAGTTTGTCCACATCGTTAGGAGTTTCGATTATGGCTCCTAGTTTGCAGTCATCTGCAAACTTTGTTAGCCAAAGACCTTCTGTGTTGGCCTGCACTTCAGAGAAGTAGATACCAAACAGGAGAGGACCCAGGACTGAACCCTGTGGTACTCCACTTGTCACTGGTCTGATGTCGGATTTGGAATCCGCTACTTTCACAGTGTGGGTTCTGTCCGTGAGCCAGTTGGCAACCCATCTTGTGACATAGGGATTTATACCTAGTTTAGTGAGCTCATCTATAGTTCCAGAGTGGGGGATGGTGTCGAAAGCCTTGGCGAGATCTAGATAAGCTGTGTGAACCATTTTACCCTCATCTATGGCTTTGACTGCTTCAAAGAAGTCAATCAGGTTTAGGAGACATGATCTGCCTTTTACAAATCCAAACTGAGTAGGGTCCAGAGTTTGGAGATTACCAATGTCTTTGTTTGAGTTCCATGATGATATGTTCCATGGCCTTGCAGACCAGGCTTGTCAGGCTAATGGGGTGGTAGTTCCTGGTGTCAGTCGTGGCTCCCCCTTTCTGGAGTGGGATAACTGTCATGGTGTACCATTCAGTGGGTACAAAGCCAAATCAGTATTCAAAACAGGTATCAAGTGAAATCACTGAAACCCATGTCTACATGTCATGGCTTCTGGTAATCTGTTGAAATTATTGTTCCAAGTGAGTTGATGTGAAGGGTAATTTATCTTCAGCACCAAGGCACAGTGACCTTTGGGTTGATTTATATTAGTAGGAGTAAAGCTATGTCCCTCTACAAAAGAGAAAATATAGATTGTGCGCATGTATGTATGCATATATAAATTCATTTGTGTATCATTTCCAAAATGGTTGCACAGTAATCTGTAAAGAGAAGTAGCACAACTGATACCATTCAGTATCCCAAGTCTCCAAAACTGAGAATGTCTTTAGTGTAAATTTTACTTGCTGCAAAATAGGAACTTGAGTAGCACGTTTAATCCATAAATTATAGTTTTTATTGATTTTAGGTATCAGTAGCCTATTGGACTGGACAACCCCAAATGGACTGCTTATGTTAAAATGTGGGAAACTCGCCACTGTCATGTCACTGCACTGCACAATAGAGCAAAAAGTGGGGTTCAGCAGTTAACTGTTTTCATTGAAAACTGGTGCCAAAGGGGATTTTGGTTTTCAAACTCAACTGAAGTAAGCCAGTCTGCCTGCCTCTGACTAGCCAGGTAATGGCCTGAACATAATTATCAAGTCTCATTGTTTTCATAATTTATTATGCTCTTGTATTCTTTGTTAATGTACAGCTGTGCAGATCATAAATATCCATTTTTGGAGATGATATAGGCTGAAAAGCCAGTGTGCAATATATTAGTACTAGAAGTGCTTACAATTTTATCTGCATAATATTTACAAATCGATATACATTGTATGCAACTGTACTCCAAAGTATAGAATAAAACAACTGCTGTCTATGGCCTCTGTATGGTGGAACATAATATAATTTAACTTTGTAATGCAACAGAAAATTGAATAGTTTAGGGCATGAATCCCTTATAAGGAAATAAACATTCAAACTAAAGGAAATCTGACTGTGTGTGCAGAACCATCTTTATTTTAATGTCCAGATAAATGACCTTTGTACCATAAACTGTCTTGCACAGCAAGTAGCTCTTGGTCTTGCACTCTAGATGTCCAGTGGTGATAGGAGGGAGCAGTCTGTTCTACATCAGGGCAATATGGAATAAAAGACCTGGTCAGTAGTCATCCACTTTGCTTTGAGTACCACCAGAATGAAAGGTAAAGATTTCTAACCTTGGTTACTCCTTTATAACTGGACCTACTTACAGAATGTCTTACTAAGTGGTAGACAGGACTTGGCATATAGCAGGCTACAGATGAGTCTGCAGTGCTATCTCTCATCCTTTCCTGTTTACTCTTTGAGGGTCAGCCCACTCCATTTTTCACAGATATAATAAATATACTCCAGAGTTCATCACAGTATAATGGAAAGCTAAATGATAGCCTAGCTTAATGCTAACTTGTATATAACAGCATATACCATACTAGGCAGATGTAAAATGGCCTTAGATTTTAACCCCTTTCAAGGTAAACAGCGGACAAAAATGTTCTGTTTGCTAGTAATAATGAAATCTAACAACCAGTACATAATAAAAATAGAAAATTAATAAAATTCTGTATGTAAGCTGAAGAAACACTTCAAGTGCATAAAAATACTACATCAGGAGTAGTAAACATGCTTTGAACTTGCTCATGTTCCCAGTGTTCAGGGACAGGCATAAAACAAGTCCTGCTTTCTCCTTTAATTTACTGTTGTTATAGCCTAAAAATGAGGCTGGTGTCTCGCCTGCATATGAACCATTTGTTGATGCAGTATGACTAATGGAGTTGTGAAGCTGGGAGAACTCCATTAATCTCAACATGTCTCTCCCCGTTTTTTTTTCTTTTTTACTTGTGCTACTTTGTTTCAGCTCTATAAATAAAATGATGCATGCTGTACATTGTGTGTGGGGGACATACTGCCATACAGATTGACCGAGTTTTAAAATTCTCCAGGGAGATTAAAAATGGAATCACTGTATTAGGTGGATAACTAATTGCTTTTGAGATGAGCATATGAATCTTTCATGGATAGATTTCCCTGCATTATTAAAAAAAATCATTTGTACTAGTGATACGTAAGGAAGAGGGGCTTTAATTTCTTAATTCAATGGTTATCACTAGAATATTCTTTATTTTACCTTTGGAAAAGTGGCAAAAAAAAAACTTAAACTTCATTTTATTATATATTTGTTAACCTGGGTAGAGCACCGATCCTATTGGACATATTTCAATCTCAATCCAGGGATTTTAACTTGAGTAATTACATAAATGATGAAGTGCATTTCTTGGAACACATATTATAGTTAAATTAGTGAGAAGCCCACAGGAAATCTGTTGTTCCATACCTCTAAGATGAACCATCTGTGTATGCCATCTCTGTTCTTTTTGTTCTCTGACTATTTTAAGATGGTTGTAAAGCTAAGGAATGACAGTACCACCATTTAGAATCTAGATGAAATACTTTACAAACATTTTAGTTTAACAAATGTATTCGGGTCTATACTGAAAAAAATACTGTTTATCTAGTGCAACTCTATCAATAAATCATAAAATAAATTTATTCTCAACTGCATTTAAGATGCTGTGCTACAAGTTAACTAAATGTATTAAAAAAGAAAGAGAATTGCTCTGTATCCTGCTGAAAACAAGCACCCTGAAATGTCAGAGCTTTCTTAAAAATATATCTGCTTTAGCAATGTTTCAGGCTTCACATTTGCACTGGTGCATATTGGAGTACATTAACCATGACAGCACAGTTCATCCATTTATCAAGAATGTAAGTATGTAGTATGCTTGCTGATTACGGTGTCATTTTGTATACTAAGTGCTAATCAAAAAGCCTCCTCAGATGAACTGTCATTTCCTAGAGCAGGTGGAGCAGCGGGCCTTATAAAATAGAATTTACAATCGTACATAGATATGTTACTGAATGTAACGCTATATGAATTGTGGGAGGGTTCATTACTGGGCACATTATGGGTGCTGCAATTCTGGCTAACATCAAAGACTGAAACGATGCTAATTTCATGACCTTTAACCATAGTTTGAGTTAGGAATGGGGTCCATTCCTGTCATGGTATTAGAAACTCCCAAAAAAAAAGTCTTTAGTAGTTCACTGCAACACAGTGGTTTGATGTGGTAACAAAGCAATTTGCTTTGAAATTATATTAGCTTACCTTAACAGTGTAAGTGTTATAAACACAGCTGGAAACCTGCATGCACATTCTTTTAGAAAAGATTATCTTGGTCTTGTGCAGTTTCAGCAGTCTGCAGAGATCATCTTCCTATTTCTATGACATAGAAACAGCTACTGTTTGCCTTAAGGTGATGGTTCCCATCTCAGCCTTCATGGAATAGAGTATTTGTGAGGATTTCTTTAGTTCACTAATGTACTTCTGATGTCTGTTTTAGAAGGTGTTTCTTGTCATTTGGGTCATCTTTGGGAATGGAATCACAGTAGTCATTACGGTCTCCTTTATCTAATGTTCAGCCAGTTTTGATCTTCCATTACCATGACACGATCCTTAACCTCTGATTTGACCCCCCCCCCTTCTCATTGTTGCTCTTTATCTAGTTTGCTTACTTTTTCTGCATCAACTTGACTCGCTCCACTGAAGCATCCATATCCTTGGGGCCCTACAACTGCTCTCCTATCAGTTAACCCTTATTGAAGGGGTGGCTCTGGGCAAAGAAATCCACTGTCATCATTCAGTGGATGCTGAGAGTTTTTCTGTTCACTCTAGTTTCTCCTGGAAGTGACCCTTATCCCACAGATTTTCAGAAGTCTGATGTGGTCTCAGTGCAGGGGCATTCTTCACTCAAAAAAAAAAAATACACCTTCCATCCCCACAGCAAGTATGTCCACCCACTGTGACCTTTCTACACACACACAGTATCCAGTGTACCCCTTCAGATCCACCATTCGCATTCCCAGCAGGTTCTAGACTGCCCAAGTAGGTAAGCCAACCTGGGTCACTGGTGGCAAAGGTAAATGGCCTGAACATGATCCAGCAGGCCAGTATTAATTATGTCCTTTTCATGAGTATGGGTTACATATATTTGTCTTGTACATTGTCTTATCATGATGCCAACTGTACCAGCTACAGCCCACTTTTACCTGTACTTAAAATCCATAAATGAACACAGTGTGTTTCAGCTTTTCCAGAGTTATAGCACTCACTTTTCATACCTGTCCAGCAAAAAAGTCATATAGATACTAATGAGCCACAAAATCTTTAATCAGTTGCCCGTCTCATTTTGCAGGGAAAAAGGATGAAAGAGTATGCAAATCTTTTGCTGGGTAACTCTTCTCTTCAGTAAAAGGTACAAGTACTGTCATGGAGCACAAATGGGACCAACACCTCACTCCTTCATTTAATGCATGCTTTGAGAAAAACAACCCATTGAAATGACTTGTCTTATAGTTAACATTTTGATCATTTTAGATTTTTTGAACATACCATTATATATAGATCTGTAAAAAAAAATTTTTGGAGATAGACATTCTACAGTATGATCTGTGTATTTAAACGCATGATAATAGTGCAAGGTTGTTGCAGCACAGACCTTGTAAACATAATATACAAATACTTGACTATCATAGGAAATATTTACCACAAAAAAATTAATCAAAATAGAGTAAGAGTCATGCAAGCTTTTCCAAAGCAAACTGTTAAAATGAAAGCAATTGAAGAAAAAACATAAAAACAGCATTCATTTGAAACAGTCCTGCTGGTGACACAGAGGTGTAAAAACTATAACCAGACAACCCAAGTCTGATGAGCAGCTCAAGTCCCTAATTGCAAGGCAGGGCAGGAGGTGTGCCTATCCAGGGATGGGATAGGAGAGTGTTGGTGGTGGATGACTCACATGGGGGTCAATGCTTAGAAATTGAATGGCACATTCACCAGACAGCCATTCATTGCACACAAATAAACTGAAGTGCATTTCTGCGAAAAGCCATATGATCATATGAAATATCCTTGAATGATCATAATTGGCAAACATACAGGAAAGGGCTTGAACTATGAAACTAACGGTAATGTAGTGATAAGGAAATCTGTCCTTTCCCCCCTGTAGTGCGATCTTGGAGTTGGTATATATAATTACTGGGGATACAGCCCCACATAAGTAGAAGGGGGTCTGTTGTTCACTGAGTTCTCCTTATATTTGGGGGCTACATGCCCGCACTCCCTTAATGTGGGGGGCTGCATTCCCTATTAATTATATATACTAACTCCAAAATTGCACTACAATGGGGAAAAGGCAGATTTCCTTATCACTATGTTACCCTTAAGTCCTTACGTCAAGCCCTTTCCTGTATGTTGGCTAACTATGATCATTAGAGTATATTTTGTGCAGTCAAATGGCCTTTTGATGAATGGCACATTTGCTGATATGTGTATGATGAATGGCCATTTGGCAAACATGGCATTTGTTTGCTAAACATAGACCCCCTTGCAGGGTTCTGGCAGAGGCTGGACATGATGGTTCTTCCAGTCTGGAGGGTGCTCTGGCCTGGGGAGGAAGTGTCTCTCTATGGCTTGGGATGGATAAGTTTACTGAGCTATCCCTTATTGCCTGAACAGCCCAATAGAGATGACATATATTTTTTTTTGGGGGGGGGGGTAGAGGGACTACAGGCATAGTCCAAGATTTTCATATCTGCTGTTATCAGTTGCTGCGGTCTTGGTCTACTCCATTCACATGCACCTGCTTGCTGGACTTCGATATTGGCAGTAAACACCATCGGTCTAGTGGGTTACATAAATAAGACACAGCTGCTATCTGTCGTGGTTAACTTTTTTTAATTAAATTGCAAGAAGCAAAATGTTGGCCAGAAGTGCAAATGTCCCACTACATTTACCACCATTAAAACATAGCCTTTATCCTGAAGTTCAGTGACTTTAAGTTTTGGAAGGTGTGATATCAACACTGGTTGTAGTTAGCCACCAGAATTTCCAAAAACTCTTGACTTAATCACAAGTCTTGAGACAAGTTGAACAGACCAACTTTTAATCAGATGATATAAATTGTACCAAGGAGCAACAAGCATGGATACATTCAGTGCACATAGAAAAGCCAGTATAAATGACTTGTTCACCAGTATGTGACAGGTGGGGAAAGTCAAGTAGAGAACTTTGATGGGAATGTTTGTTGTATATTTATAGGACTACAATTTCCAGGATGATAACCATGATGGGTTCACAGCCAGAAGATGATGACAGTCAAACTAGATCCAGTTTTATGACTGGGTTACAGGAAAACTTGAAACGGGAGTATTAGTTGTTAGAGTACCTGGACTTCAGCAAGGTATTTCACTCTTGCCAACACAAGACTGAAAGAAAGACTGAGTAGCACAGTTTGTTGTGGTGAGAGGGACATCTTCATCATCACCATGAGGGGGACAGTGTCAGGAAGTAGGGAAGTGACCACTGAAGGTGCCACAAGGGGGCTGTCTTGGTTTTAGTACTCATTGTTGTTTGTCTCTGGCGTATCTTAGGAAACACAGGACAGGATCCAGCTGTCTGCTAATGGCATAAAGACTGCTGCCTCAGTAAATAATTTGTATATAGAGTCTAGCAATGGCTATGGAAATGCTTAACAAATTAATAAAAAAAAGTTCACTGCAAGCAATTGCAAAATGCTGCATTTGGGTCAAAATAACCCATGTATGAACTATTTATTCTTATAGGTTCATAGGTAGGTACTAGGCTATTGGCCCTAGGGCCTATATAAGCCTAGCCAAAAAGATACCCTGGCCTTTGCCACCCAAGAAAATTATCTTCCTGTGTCTCCGTCGAGCAGAGCCACAGAGATGATCCCCAGGGTGAATTTCCTATTTCCCATCCAGTCATCAAGATTTTTCTTGAGTGCTAATGAGGAGCTTTATTTGATATAGATAGGTAGTTTGTTCCAGAGTAGGCTAAAGAGGCTGTGTGAACTACCTTGCCCTCGTCTACGGCTTTGGTGACTGCTTCAAAGAAGTCTGTCAGGTTTAGGAGACATGATCTGCCTTTTACAAACTCGAACTGGGTAGGGTCGAGTTTGGAGATTACCGATGTCTGTTTATAAGTTACTTTATTTTTAATTTAACCATGGTGGAGCACTGAATCCCAGTGAACCTATTTCATTCTCAGTTTGGAGTAACAAAATCTGATATATGACATTATACACAGACTGAATGGAAAAATGCAATATATACCTATATTATATATAAAATTAATATTGTAGCTGGCTTGAGGGTATAAAGACAATAGATAAATTACATTATATACAGAGAGACTAGCAAAACAGTATATACATATGTAACATAGAGGGAAAATCACGGCTGGGATACTGAAAGAATCAAAAGTGGAGTCAGGGCAAGGTATATAGAGGGAAGAAGGGTACAAAGAGGAAATCAAATGTCAATAAATAAATTTAAAAAAATATATTGCTTACAGATATTTTCAGTGAAATTAGTCATTTTAGATCTCTGACACCATTAGATGCTTCTGCTAACTTGGCATTGGAATTTACTGTAAATTCACATTAATCCCTCTAAAATGGTTATAATTTGATTGATTTATTGCTCAGTACTAGGCTAAGTGCCCTTGTTTGCCATTTTAAGCCTAGCCAAATACTCCATGTGAGAATCGAACCTTGCACCTTTGTGTATGTAAGGTAACCATTATGCCATTCTCCCACTATAACAACTTGTTAAAGGGTTAGTGTCCAATGAATTTTAAGTTCAGTAATTTTAGATTAAAATATTGAAGTTAAATATGTACCTGTAGTAACTCGATAGTTTGAACATAAATATTCAGTTATTAAATACTTGAAAAAATTAGATTGGCCAAAAAATGGATTTTGCCAGTTTGGCAGAATAGTGAATTTGCCAACTTGTTTTAAGGACAGCCACACCCACAGACTTGAAAAAAACATTTATTTCATCATGGTCTGATGCTTCCTACATGTTAACCCTATTCTGGGTCTATTTACAGGTTTTTAAATATTTTTATACATAATTTCTGAGTCTGACCACATGGGGTCTGGCATCTTGAAGTAATTCTGATTTGTATAGTCTGGCTCTAGGTATCCCAAAATGCAGTGCTTAGCTGTAAAAATGTACATCACGCAGGCTTTTCTTCCTAAAGCTCCTGTCACTGCATTGATTTTATATGCATACACTGCTGTCTTTCAGGCAAGTGGTTTTAAGTAACATTTCATGCCATTCAATGACTAAAACCGTGCAAATGCCACAGAATACATTTTCTAAGTGCTTTTTACTGCTGCTTCTTTTTAGAATGGCTAAACTGCATTTTTGTGAAGCCTGAATTGTACAACTTTGACTCATTTCCCATCCCCCTTCACTCCTAACTTCCCTAGCTGTCAAAGTGCTAAGGGTAATTTGAGCTGTTAGCTGCTGTGATTGACAGCTCACAGCAGGAGACTTGACTAGTGTACTTTTTCCTTGTTTTAGCCTTTACTTTCTGTATGAGTAGGGGAAGGACTAGTAAGCTGTGATATCACAGTGTGGGTGGGTTTTTAGGACTGTCGTGGTGATGTCAGTTGGAGAAAGCAACTGGCCAGAAAACTATCTGTATTCAGTGGCTTTAATGACATCAATGAATTGGCGACTGCAGCATGGGTGGGATAAAAGTTTTTGGAAAGTGAAATCACCACAGTATAGTAAGTGCTGTTCTTGTGGAGAGAAACAGTCAATTTAAAATATTTTAAATGCTGTGTTGTGTATTCATAGCAGGACAATAAACGGGGAGAAAAAGGACAGAGAAGTTGAGCATTTAATAATAAAATCCTGTTGTCCTTTAAAAAAGGAGGAGTTACAAATCATTAAAACAATTTATATCAAATGCCTTAAAGACAAAAAGGCTGTAGATTACTTAAAAATCAAATTAAGACAGCCAACACTTAAAAAATGTGGATAAGCAAGTTTTATAGTTATGACAATAGCATTAAGCTAATAATAGCCTTAGTATTACTGTGAACCAGGGTACATTTCTTTTAGTGTTCTGAAATTGCAGAGGTTTGTATAATTTCATAAGGTTAGTCTCGTCAAACACTGTAGTTACTGAGGAAATTGTAGTTCTGGACAATTATCATACTTTGTCCATTATTTACAGAATATATGGTGAAATCTACATTAAATATGGTTAAAATGAATAGTGGTGCAGGCCCTGATTCAATACCAGGATGTTTAATTTACAGCTTTTCTGATCAGGAGACATGTCCTTTAACAACTTTACTTAATATGTTATAATCAACTAATACTGTTTGTGATTCATGGTGATTGGCAAATATTACACCAATATACGAATTGTTTTTGATTATTTTACCAACTATTGTCCCATAAATTTAACGACTTGTATGGCTGATTGCTTTGAAAAATGTGTAGTTCTTCTGGATACTAATGATAATGTACTCACATGTGCTTATCCAGCACAACTAAGTTTTATGAGAAAAAAATGATTTCTTTACAAACTTTGAAGAATTTTATAAACATGACAATGAATCTTTTAGACAATTGTTTGTGTGTGGGTTATACATTTGAATCTAATAATAGCTTTAGAAAGAATTCCATACCTAACAATAATACATTCCTTGTTTAAGCATGATATAAATATTTACAACATTGAATGGATCAGGGGCCAGTTTATTCATAGATGTCAGCACATGAAAAGGTTCAGGGCCATTATTAAGAATGGTTTGAGATTGTTACTGGATTACTCTAGGGGGTCCATTTTAAGCAGACTATTGCTTAATTCTGTATTTTATGGCCATTTAAATATGAGGAAGATATCACAGCATTATTAACATCAGTATCAAATTATTTAGCTTTCAGTTTAACTGCATCTGAGGTATATTTGGATGGGTAAATAAAATGGGTTTTAATATTAATCATTTAAGTGTTGTAATGTTTCTTGTTCATTTTTAACCTGAATAACCTTTACTTTTGGGAAACAATATAATACAAGAAGGGGTTAATTATAGAGACCTGGGTGTATATATAAGATCTAACTTTATATTCAAAAGAAATGCATGTCCCATTAAGGCCAAGTCCAAATATATTATGTGCCTACTTTTGAAAATTTTTATTTTGAGATCTGTTGCAGGTTTTGTGAAACTATTCAAAACCTATATCAGGCACACAAATTTGAATATACCTCATTAACTCAGTAATTGTAAATATTGCTTAAAATCTTCAATGAAAGTTAACAGAATAATTTTAATGTACTATAGCATCATATATCTAGAATGTTTAGCAAAGTTTGTTCCATCACCTAGCACTGATTAGGGTGGTGGACTATGCCTAGTATATTATGCACTTCATGATGAAAATGGCTTTCATTAAATATTGAGCTGTTGCAATCAGATTGGATATTTTGTGAGGCAAATTAAACCTTTCAAATATCAAAATTCAGAACCTTTTTAAGAACAAGGTTCATTGGCCAAAGCATTGTGTGATCCTGGAAAAGGCTGACAATACAAGTTAGGAAATGTAATTCTCTAGAGTCTAGAATCATTTAGGAAGTCTCTAGACATTTAGTTTGAATGTTTATTCTGCGATTATAAAGCCTGCATTACAGTGGTCTTCGGCCATCATGCTGTTTTCAAGAAACTATTGGGTTGAAAGTTAAATAAATCTGAAGTATAAAGGGCAAGTGCACTTTGTGGGCTTTTGGCTAAGAACATAAGTTACTATGGTAATTTGCTTGGGTGTAGGGAGGGATTAGAATTTACTCTGCCCAAAGGTTTGTTCTTAAAGTAGCTTGATGGATGTCCCCGGGTTTCCTGTTAAGAGGATTTAAAAGAAATAGGTAATCTGAAATTTATCTAGAATGTTGGCGAGTCAGCTAACCTGACAGAGGGAGAAATTTTTTTTAAAAGACTGAAATAACATAGCCAGATATTACTACAGAAAACAAAACTGAGTGAAAAGAATTCAGTGCTTTTTGAATCCAATGAATTTAGGCATGTAATTATAGACAAAAATAGGGGAGGCAAAGAGGTAGTTTTTTTTTTTGTTTGGACAAAAAAATAGGAGCTGTGGCCACAGTAACAGACTAATTTGGACAGGAAAAATGTTGGTAATTTTTTCCAAAATTGACAATGGCAATGTGTATACTTTTAGTAAGGGTGATTCTCCCCCAATTCTTGTGGGAACACAGAGTAAGGAGATGCCAGAATATTAGGTTATAAAAGGATTAGGTTATCAGAGGATGCTTTAACGTTACATTAGGTTGGGAAATGGTATACTGGTTAAGGTCTTTACCTCACAGTCACAAAGTACAGGGTTTGATTCCCACCTTTGAACGTAAAATTAGCTAATTTAAAATGACCCTTAAGGGCAGTTTGTCAAGTATGTACTTATTAACCTATGAACCTATAATTCAATTGCTAGATTCCACCCACGTATATTACATGCTTGTAAATTATCTAGTGTAAAACAAGATGCTGAGTGGTAAGGCTGAAATGATTTATAAAGAAGATGACATGCAGAGTAAAAGCAGTTTTATGTTACTATATTACTAAGTGTGGGCACACAGGTAGGTACTAGGCTATCGGCCCAAGGGCCTAAGTAAGCCTAGCCAACAAGTTTCCCTGGTTTACGCCACCCAAAAAAGTTATTTTCCTGTGCCCCTGTCGAGCAGAGCCACACAAGTGACCCCTGAGGTGTATTTCCTATTTCCCATCCATTCATCAAGATTTTTCATGAAGACTGCTAATGAGGAACTTTGCTTGACATAGATGGGGTAGCTTGTTCAAGAGCATGGGAAGTCTCTGAGAAAGGAATCTATCCCACCAGCATGTCCTGTTTATTGTGGTGAAAAGGTTTAGGTCCCTAGAGCATGTAGCTCGGAGGGATTGGGATTTCTTTGTGTAGCATGTCCAACAGCTTTGGGTTTGATGTAGCTTTATATGTTAGGCAGAGATCACCTCTGAGTAGGCAATATGCTACGCAGTAAAGCTGGAGTTTTTTGAGACGGTCAGTGTAGCGCATCTGTTTGAGGCCAGTAATCCTCTTTGTGAGATACTTCTTTGGCCTTTCCAGCTGCTGCAGCTGTCTTGAGGTGCATTCCAAAAGGGGCATTGTACTCTATAATGGGTCTAATGAGTGTCGAGTAGAGGTGAACAATGACCTCTTTTTTCGTGGATGAGAACCATTTCGTGATAAAGTGTGCCATGTAGAAGGATTTCCTGACTACTGTGGTGATGTGATTATCAAAGGAGAGACTGCTGCCCACTTGGGTTCCAAGGTCTCATCACACATTTGGCCTTAAGTAGACTGCCGCCTATGTGGTAGTTCATGGGTACAGAGTTTTTACTAAAGGGAATGACAGTGCACTTTTGGCATTGAGCTTGAGGCCATGGCTCTGACATCAGGCATCTGTCTCAGTGAGGCCCTTCTGTAGGATGTCCACATCATTTGGGAACTCAACTATGGCTCCTATTTGCAGTCATTTGCGATCTTCATTAGCCAAAGGCCTTCTGTGTTAGCCTGTACTTCAGAGAAGTAGATACCAAACAGAAAAGGTCCCAGGACTGAACCCTGTGTTACTCCACTTGTCACTGCTTTGAAGTCAGATTTGGAGTCTGCAACTTTTACAGTGTGGGTTCTGTCAGTGAGCTAGCTGGCAAATCCATCTTGTGACGTAGGGTTTTATAAATAACCAAAAAATGAGGCACTGGAGGGTTCACCATGTAGAAAACCAACTTTAATGAATACACAAAAAACAAAATGCCTTAAACTGGACCACACTGTTTTTGTCAGCAACTTCATCAGATGAGTTGGTATGCTGTGGTCCAGTTTAAGGAGTTTTGTTGTTTTTGTGTGTTCATTAAAGTTGGTTTGCTACCAGGTGAACCCTCCAGTGCCTTATCTTTTGGTTATTTGTTTGTATTTGGGCACTTTTTTTCCATTCTTTTTGTTTATTATGTAGGGATTTATACCTAGTTTAGTGAGTTTAAATATAATTCCAGAATGAGGGATGGTGTCAAAAGCATTGGCGAGGTCTAGATAGGCTGTGTGAACCATCTTACCCTTGTCTACAGCTTTGGTGACTGCCTCAAAGTTGTCGATCAGGTTCAGGAGGCATGATCTGCCTTTCACAAACCCAAACTGGGTGGGGTCCAGAGTTTGGAGTTTACCAATGTCTTTGAGTTCCATGATGATACGTTCCATAGCCTTACAGACCAGGCTTGGCAGGCTAAAAGGGCGATAGTTCCCAGGATCAGTGGTGGCTCCCCGTTTGTGGAGTGGGATAACTGTTGCTGTGTGCCATTCAGTGGGCACAAAGCCTGATGTGAGGCTATGATTGAACATGGTGCTTAGGTGGGGAGCCAGTTCGTTCTGAATTTTGTGTAAACGCAGCCTGGGATGTTGTCCAAACCCATGGATGCTGTGTTTTTGACTTTAGTGTGTGCAGCTTTTACCTGTGTCGTTGTGATTACAGGGACTCTGCATTCTTCCTGCATAGATATGGGCCCTTTAGGGGGTAAAGTTAACACTCAACCTATCTGCCAGGATGTTGGCAATATCACTTGGTTCTGTAATTTTCATGCCATTGTGCTGTAACTCAGAGCAGATCTGGGTGTTGACATTGAGATTTTTGAGATAGCTATAGAATGCTTTGTGGTTGTCCCTAGAATTAGTGGTGATTTTGTTTTCGTAGCTAGCTTTGGAGGATCTTGTAAGGGATCTCAGCTTCTTACTGAGGCTGACCAGGGAGCTCCACCACTCATAAGATTTTACCCTCTTTTGCAGCAGTTTCTTCCTTCTATTGTAGAGTTTGTTTATGGCAGGGGACCACCAGATTGTCTTCCTTTTAATGGAGGATAGTGTCTAGGTTCTGTTTGGGATAGCACAATCTATGCACTCATGTAAGTTCTTATAGAGTGCATTTGTGTAGGCTCCGCCGTCATAACTGTATTGTCCATCTGCATGGGTGTCATGAAGTTTGTCACTTCTGTCTTAAGCAGGAAGTTGGCTTTAGAGAATTTTTTTACTGTGGTTTCCTTAACGGGGGTTTGGGATGTGGATAGCTGGGTGATTAGCTTATGGTAGGATCTGACCAATGAGGAATTGACTTCAGGTGTGGAACACCGGTCACTCATGTTGGTAATGACTAGGTCTAGGATATTGTTGCCCCTAGTGGGGGTGTGGATAAGTTGATCCAGGGGATTGGAATTTATGAATTCCAAAAAGCGTTGAGCGAAGGAGTTGGTACACGAGTAGTTTTCCCAGTTAATGGTGGGGTCGTTGAAATTGCCCATTATTAGGGTTTTTGGTTGAACCCTAATATTTTCCATTATATCAAGAAAAGTGAAGTGGGAACCCTGGAGCATGGTGGGGGATCTGTAGCAAGCTACAATTTGGATTTCAGTTTTGCCCAGAGTTAGCTGCAATAGGATAACCTTGGATGCATTATGCTGAGCAACTAGCTTGGAGGTGTGGATATCCTTAATGAATATGGACACACCTCCGCCTTTGGTGTTGCGGTCCAGGTTAGGTGGCTGAAAAGTGTGGTATGAGTTTATAGCCTAGTAATGCAGGGGTGGTCTCTGGAGCCTTGAGCCAGGTCTCATTCACTGCACAGATATCAATGTTCTCCATTTTAAGGAGTGCCTCGAGGGAGTGCATTTTGAGATTTAGACTTCTAGCATTGAGTAGCATTACTCTCAGTTTTTGCTTGCCTGTTCCTGTTATGGTGGTGAATTTGTCATTTGAACCTTGCCTAAAAAAGGCACTATAAGGATGGCAAGAGCCTTAGCCAGTATCCGGAATCTCAGGGGTGACATGTGCAGGCCATCTATGGCAAAGGATCGTGGTCTATTGACCATGTCATCCCAGGCAGACAGATACTGGATCCCCTTGGAATGACACCAGAAGCTTAGCCATTTGTTGAAGTCAGTCATTTTGTCCTTGTACTGTGGTATCATTCTGGGCGATGGCAGGATGCTACTCTGGGCTAGGATCATACCTGGCTGGGCTACAAGATTGGAGAGCTCTTCCATGTCTCTCTTCAGGTAGTCCAGCTAGGTACATCTCAGGTCATTCACACCAACATGGACCATGACAGAGTCATATTTGTACTTGTGGAGTGACCTGAGTGTGGGTTATGTGGCGGATCCTGGCACCCGACTGGCAGCTGGCAGTAACCTTCTCCTTGTTTAGCCTGGTGAGTGGGACATCAGTGTTTTTGACTATAGAGTCACCTATGACTAGTGTGCTGTGTACATTGTTTTGCCTTATGTGCTATGGTTGAGTGGCAGACTGAGTCTGTGGGCTGTGTCATTTTGGTTGTGTTGGGGGGGGGTGGAGGTTGCTTCCTGTTCTGCTTTGAAGGTCTCTGTTGCTTGAGCAGATTATTATTGATAGTCTCCATGAATGTTTTTGTGTTTCTATGTGTGAATTTTGTTGGTGTAGGTTTAGTGAGACTATGTGATGAGTGTGGTGCAAGTGTTTACCTTCTCCTCTTGACTGTCAAGTTCAGTCTTGGTTGGAGAGAGCTTTATCTCCAGTTTGGCTATATAAGTGCATCTCTTACAGGTTGCAGCGTTGGTTGGCAGGAGGAGAGGGTTGCCTGTGTACATGAGGTAATTGCTACATTGCCCCAAGATGCCCAGATTCATCAGATAGACAAGAGAGAACACTGGGAGCTGACGCTTGGACATGCCTGAATAAAAAACTATTTTCCTCCAGACAAGTGAGAAAAGTGAGTACAAGAGCTGTTTTTCTCTTAGCAAGTGAGGAAAGTAAGTACAAAAGCTGTTTTCCTCTTGGTAATGAGGAAGGTTGAATGCTATAGTAATGTGTTGCCTATTTAGTGCTTACAACAAGTTCTGAACAATTGCTGAGCATGAATAAGCAAATTCAAGTGCTAAAACTAAGAATCTGTATCTGAACTAGACTAGTTACAGGAAAGAAACAAGTGCAAATGCGGGCTTTTAAATCAGAAAGCTGATAGATGGAAAAAACTGCCCAGATAGCCAATAACTACAATTTCTGGGCCAGAACCACGCCCTATGTGGTAGATAGGCTACCTAGTGCTTACCACTCCCATTGATAAGCTAGAAGGCTCCCCTCCAACACAGAAAGGCTTGGGAGCCTCAGGAGCTTACAAACAGTCCTGGATACAGCAATATCTTTTTTTAGATATCTTTTTTTTGGAAAATATGTTAGGAATGAAATGAATCAAAATTAAAGATGAGGGTATATCAGATAATTTTCCAGCTCAGTATGAAATTAGAACACACGGGGTTGGAGGTAAGCTCAATTTAAGTAGAGAGAGAGAGAATTAAAGAAAAAGCTTATACCTGAATTGGTTAGTGAAGTACCAGATATTATCAAAGCAGGTAGACCTGAGGTATAGGATATCTTGGTTGTATAGGACTAAAGCAATACTAAGAGCAGTTGTTATGGCATAAGCTAAATGCAAATGCCACACACACACACACACACACACACAGTTTAGTATATTGCAACAAAATATTCAAGAGTAAAGAACTGGATTTCGGAGATATGCCATAAGAGTCTTGACAGATGAAGAAAGTACAGTTGTGTGCACTTACAATAAATGTAGATGTTCGAGTGTATTCACTGCTGCAGTCATCACTTTTGGGTTGTCTGCCTGCAGGTAACCCTCAGCTGGCCTGAATACCAGAGTCTTGGCATTTCTGCATTGGATGCTGTCACTTATTCCATGACGTCAGGCCGTCAGGGGTATAAAACATGCAGCTGATGCCATTACATCAGTTTTTCTTGCCCCAGATGTCAGGTGCCCCCAAAATAGGAAGCAATTATATGGTATGGAACACCCCCAGCAAAAAGCAAATACACATAGTATAAGATATGTCAAACCAAAAAGGACAGGTGAAAGTAAAGACAATCAGGGGGCTGGAGGGAGGGGGGTAACCAGGACTGCAATAGTGAATACACTGTAACATCTACATTTATGGTAAGTGTACCCAGCTGTACTATGTTCATGTTTCACTGTTGCAGTCATCACATTTGGGTTGATTCCCAAAACAAAGGATGGTTGGAGGTAGATTAAGAAGCATTAGGACTGGCAGTCAGGCCCTGTAAGACTGCTGTGACAAATCCAGCTCTGGATTTAGAAAAGATAGGCAAGTGGTAATGCTTGGTGAAAGTGTGTACAGGGCTCCAAGTTGCAGCTTCCAGGATTTTCCTGGTAGGGACTCCTCTGAGAAATGCAGTAGAGGTAGATGTAGCCCTAGTGGAATGTGTTCTTATTCCCTGTGGTGCTTGTAGCATAAATGGATGCAGTGTGCTATCCATTTAGATATGGTTTGCTTTGAAATGGCCTCCCCCTCCCCCCCTGTAGCAAAGCTGACTAGCAGCTGGTCAGATTTTCTGAGAGGCTTAGTCCTGTACACACAGAATCTAAGTTGTCTGTGCACGTCTAGAGAATGCAGTATCTTTCCCCCTTTATTTTGAGGATTAGGGAAACAAAAGTAGGCAAATGATTGGACTGGTTTAAAGCCACATTAGACACTACCTTGGGCATAAAAAATGGGTTAGTCCTGAGGGAAACCCTGTCCGCATGGAAGATAATGAAGGGTTCCACTGCCATAATGGCCTGCAGTTCAGACACTCTTCTTGCTGAAGTGATGGTTAGAAGTAAAGCTGTTTTCCATGAGAGGAATTTCAACTCTGCTGTAGCAGCCAGTTCAAAGAGGGGGAGTGTAAGTTTTTCCAATACAAAGCTAAGGTCCCAGGCTGGAGTGGGAGTTCTCCTGGGGGGTCTTAACATTTTGGCCCCTCTACGGAAGTGTTTTACCAGAGGATGAGAGAAGAGGGGTGGCTCAGTATTTTAATGAGCTGAGATGTCAGAGGCATGAATCTTAATTGAAGAGAAGGATAGCCCCTTGTGGAGCATTTCTGTTAAGTAATCTAGTAAATGAGGTAAGCTGGGCACTGTTATGCCCATCCCTTGAGACTGGCTCCAGGAACAGTATCTCTCCCACTTTTCTAAATAGGTTTTTCTAGTACTAGACCTCCTTGCCTCAAGAATGACATCCAGCACCTGCTTACTGAGGGTTGCTAGAAGTGAGTTCAGGGGATTAGCCATGTTGCAAGGTTCAGGGTCGGAAGCTGAGGGTGCAGAATTTGGCCACCCTGCTGGGACAGCAGGGAAGGGGTCTGAGGCAGGTGCCGTGGTTGTAGCACTGTCAGGCTGCTCAAAAGAGGATACCAGTGCTGGCATGGCCAGTCTGGTGCAATCAGGATTGTCCTTGGCTTGTCCTGTTTGATCTTTAGTAGAACCTTTGAGAGGAGAGGCAGAGGGGGAAAGGCATATACTGAGAGGCTTTCTCAGGAAAAGGACCTTCCAAGCTTGGCTGTGGGGAGTCCTGGTGCAGTATTTGTTCAGTTGAAAGTTCTGAGGGTAAGCAAACAGGACCACCTCTGGTGTCCCCCTTCTGCTCCCCAAAAGCTTGAATATTTTGGGTTCCAGTTTCCATTCGTGTGGGTCCATGAGATTTCTGCTTAAATCATCTGCCAGTGAATTTAGTTTGCCTGGCAGGAATTGAGCTTGTAGGTGCACTTGGTTGCTCAAGGCTGTGTTCCACAGAGCCATGGCTAGTCTGCAGAGTGGGTAGGAATGTGCTCCCCCCTGCTTGTTTATGTACCACATAACTGTGGTGTTGCCTGTCTTTACCAATAGTTGTCCTGGAAGAATAAGGCCTTTGAAGGCCGTCAGAGCATTCTGTACAGCTAACATTTCTTTTTGATTGATATGCAGGTGCATCTGCTTTGTGTTCCATCTGTCCTGAATGCACTGCCCTGGCATGTGAGCCCCCCCCCCACTGCATAGTCTGATGCATCTGTTAGGGTTTGGGTGGCAGGGGGTAGAGTGAAACGGAGTCCCATGTTGTGGTTGCAGGTCTCTGCCCACCCAAAGGAACTCTGCCCTTAGACACGGAATAATAGGAATTATTGTTTCCAGGTCCTGAGAATGTTGACACCATAGACTTTTTAGATACCATTGAAGTTTCCTCATATGCAGTCTTGCATATGGAATTAACAGAATGCAAGAGGCCATGAACCCCAGAGCTTGCAGTATTTTCCTTGCAGATAGCTGGGTTTTTGTGGCCAGTAGGTTGAAGTAAGTTGTCAAATAAATTTGTTTCTCTGGAGTGAGGAACGCCATCTGGGAAGTTGTGTTCAAGCTTGCTCCCAGGAATACAATCTGTTGGCAGGGTTCTAGGTGTGATTTATTTTTATTGATGGTGTACCCCAGTGAAGTTAGAAGTCTCTTTACAAATGTCAGGTGCTGTAGTAGCAAGTCCTGACTTTCTGCCTGAATCAGGCATTCGTCCAAGTATGGGTAAATCTGAATATTTCTCTGCCTGCAAAAAGCAATGGCTGGAGCTGGGCACTTTGTGAATACCCTGGGCACAGTAGATAAGCCAAAGGGGGAGGTGCAGATTATTGACGGTGCACAGAGCCTTCCCTGAAACGAAGATATTTTCTGCAAGATTCCCTTATGGGGATGTGCAGTTAAGCTTCTTTTAAGTCTGTAGTTGCCAGCTAGGCATACTTGGCTAGCATAGGAAGCAGCTGTTGTACAGTTAGTATTTTGAATTTTGGAACTACCAGAAAGGAGATGAGAATAGATAAATCCAGGATAGGATGCCAGGAGTTTTCTTTTCTGGGAACCAGGAACAGTCTTGAATAAAAGCCTTGTCCCCTTTGTTCTGCTGGGACAGGTTGAATAGCCTTGATCCTGAGGAGAGAAAGTACTTGCTTTTGGGCCTTCACCCACTGGTTTGGGGGGAGGTCTGGCCATCCACTTAGGGTTGGGAGTAAGTGGAAGTGGAATCTGTATCCTAGGGAACCAATGTTTAAAATTCATGTGTCTTGGGTAATGTATTCCCAGTTTTTTGCCTGCAGGGCGAGTTTTCCTCCTAAAGGTGCAAGTACTTGAGCAAGGCTTGGGGGGAGTTAAGGATAAGTCATTGTGCAAGTTTACCATAATGGGTGGCTAACTACTCCCTGTTTTGGACGTGGGAGCACCCCACTGCTTAGATCTGTGCATAACCTGAGATTGACGTCTTGGGGGTCTGCTGCCCCTGGGTTTGGACTGAGAAGGCCTTGAAGGGGCTGGAAAGGACCAGTTCTTTGAAGGCCAATTCCTACTGAATCTAGGTGGCTGTACTTGTTAGAAATCTTTAACAGTTTGCAGAGATTTAGCTTTCTCCTCCATCCTTTTGAGAACAACTTCTGCTTTATTGCCAAATAGACACTCTTGGTTTAAGGGTGCATCCAGTAATTTTGCTTTGACATGATTTGGCAAGTTTTGTTCCTTAAGCCAAGCTTGCGTTCTAAGAGCAGACCCAGTGACAGCAGCCCTACAAGATGCTTCTAAAGCATAAAAACCAGACTGCAAAGTATGTTCACCAACTTGGTTAGCAGAATGCATTAACTCTTGTAAATCTTTGTGTTCTGCACAGTCAGGAATCAACATAATTTTCTCTCTAATTAGCCCCATAATATGTTGCTGGTACTTTAACATATGAAACTGGCAATTTAAAGCCCTAATGGCCAGAGTAGCAGAGGTGTATAACTTCTTACCCCATCTGTCTAAAGCCCTAGAATCCCTGTCAGAAGGGGTAAGATTCATGGCAATAGTAGCCTTAATGCCTTTTGGTCCTTGGGAAATGGTCTCTGGATCCGCAGTAGGATTCTTGAAAAGGAACTTGTGAGAGTCAGGTACTTTATAGTACCTGTCAGGTTTCCTGGGAGCTGGAGGCAAAGTATCTGGGGTAAGGCTGGATTCCAAGAAAACATCGTCTGCGATCTCCAGAACAGGAGGGATAGCTAGAGGCCTGTGTTGAGGCAGGTTTAAAAATTCCCTGAGTCTCTTTTTGGACTGAGAGTAGTCCTGGCTTTCCCAGTGAAAATACCCCCTAAGGGTATGCAGGGTTTCACCAAAAGAAAAATCTTCTGGAGGGGAAGCAGAGGGAATAAAATCCTCTGCATTAGAATCCTCATAAGTAGATAAGGGTATGTCCTGGTAGTCAGAAGGAACTGAGATATCAGATTCCTAATCAGAAGAATCAGAAGGAAAATCAGTTCTAGGTCTCTTTGAGGGGGAAGACTGGCTTCCTCTAATTAAGATAATAAGGTCTTCAGCCATTCTAATAATTTGTTTTTGAGGCTTGTGGGCCTGAGAATGTGCTTTGGTCATCTGTTTCCCAGGCGTAGTAAGAACTTTAGGCCTGAGAAATTTGTTATTTTTTGCTTGAAACGAAGTCGTCTGTTTAATATGAAAATCGATAGGCCTGAATACACCCTCAGAAGCTGGTGCCTGCATAGAGGCCCTGGGCCCATCCAAGGTAGAGACATCTGCAGGTTCCATAGTCGAAGAAGCATCTTGCGGCATACTGGACTCCGAATGGGTCTCAGTAGAGGCCTGCGGATCTGTAGAAGTGGGTATCAGGGGCTGCGAAAGTGCCTCACTGAGTACCGGTGGACTGGCGACCAGCTTAACGGTAGCATCGTCTGCAGTTTTGGACCTATGCAGTCTGTCTCCTTCTCTATCCTTACGTTTTTTCAGAAGATCAGTAGTCAGATGGCTTACTGGCACCATTTTGGAGTACAGAGATCAAGAGCTAAAGTATTTAGCTACAAAAATTGCCCGACGATGGATAGTTCGGGCGTTGAACAAGGCAGAAAACTGACAGCGAGGGACATCGTGGTTTGAGCCTAAACAGGTGACGCAGTAAGAATGAAAATCTCTATGAGGTATTTGCTTTCCTCTGGCAAGACAATTAGTTTTTTTCTGACATTGATTAAAACAAGAAAAAAGGATCTCCAATAGGGTACTTATCTTTTATAACACTTCAGGTCTGAAACTCTAAAATGAAAATTTTAGGAGTTGGCCGACCGGCACTTGCGAACTGCTTCTGCTTTGGGAACCACACGTCAAGAAAGACTGGTGTAATGGCAATAGCTGCATGTTCTATACCACTGATGGCCTGATGTCATGGAAGAAGTGACAGGATCCGATGCAGAAATCCCAAGATACTGGTATTCAGGCTGGCTGAGGGCTACCTGCAGGCAGGTAACCCAAATGTGATGACTGCAACAGTGGAACATGAAGAACATCATTGGCTCTTGTATGCAAATATAAGTCTAAAGGAGTGGGTTAAGAACATTAGGGGAAAATAATAAAATAAGCATAACTGAGAAAACAATGTACTGAAACCAAAAAAAAAGCGAAACCTTGTCCGGATAAATGGATACTCTTACAGAGATAAACAAATACCACTTCAAAGATAAAATGTGGCAATTTAGACTGGCAGCAATGTTTGAACCAGGTTTAAATTACTATGTATCATTGGCACCTATGCTGCAAGAAAGAGCAAATATATAGTTTTAACAAAATTTATTTACAAGTATTAGTTATGGTATTTCATTGGATGAAACACAATATAGGTAGAAATTGATATATTTTTCATATAAAAATTGAAGTATTTTTTATATAAAAATTCTAGTGTTTTATTAAGTAATGATTCATAAATTATAATTTTTATTTTTATTTTTAATATAAAATATTTACTTATATATATATATATATATATATACATATGTATTTAGTAGTTATTTATTAGATGCAATATACATATTCACAAAGTATTGAAGTAAATACAGGATTGTAATTTATGATATCTGGATGGTCATGCTGTTTGAAATTAATTGATGGTGACGTCATTACATATTAAGTATATAAATGTAATTAAATTGGAGTTTCCATTTTATTTCCGATGAAGTCTCATTTGGAGATGAAAGCGCTAAAATGGTTCATTAAAGAGCTTGGATTTTATCTTTGAAGTGGTATTTGTTTATCTCTGTAAGAGTATCCGTTTATCCGGACAAGGTTTCATTTTTTTTTTTGGTTTCAGAACATTAGGGGAAAAACATGTGTAGGTCAAGATGGACAGCCAGTTGAGTTCAACAAAAGACGTTGGTGTCAATTAGCTTTAATGTTAATACAGGTTTTGACTCGATTACAAAGTTTTTATAAGCTGATGATGATTTTTTGTTCAAAAAATATCAAAGACTGTCACAAAAAAAATTATGCACAAGCTGTTAAGGATTGCAATATATAGCCCTAAGCAGAGTTAAAAGTGCTTAATCTTTGAATAAAATTCAATTGAGTGTTTTTGTTGAGTTTATGGTTTCTTCACATTTGTTTTTAGTAGTACAGGATGTTCTTCATCTCACATTGCTGCAGTCCTTACACTTGGGTAGTCCGCTGTCCTCGGTCGGCCCGACTATCAAAGTATAAGGCTGACGTCGGTCAAGGCGCATTTGACTGACATCAGGACGTCAGGGTACAAATGCGCATGACCGACGTCATATCCTCAGTCTTTTTTGCCGCATGGTCCGATGCAGAAGCAGCTTTGCAAGTGCCGGTTGGCGTTCTGAAATTTTTCGATTCCGGAGTTTCAGACCGACTCAAAGTTGGCTAAGTACCCCGTTGGGGAATATTTTAGTTTTTTCTTGCCTCAGTGGTTTACCGGATGTCAGAAAAAGTGAATAATTGTATTTCTTGTGGGAAACAAATACCGCATAGAGATTACCATACTTTGTGTATTCCTTGTTTAGGGCCTGAGCACGACGTTGTTGGGTGCCGCTCTTGTGCTAGATTCAATAAACGCACTATAAAGAGACGGTTAGATGGTGCCAGGTTAGTCTTCGGGAAGCAGTGCAATTATAAAATGCCGTCGGATGCTCCGACGCCCGCTTCCTCAAAGAAGCGCAAGGACAAAGCTATTAAGCCTAGGCTAGAAGAACCGTCCGTACCGGACGCCGGTTCTTTAGAGGTGTCGGTGGAGCCGGTGGTTCCACCGGAGGTTTCTTTGGGTTCCCAGGGAGAGACTTTGTTGTTGCAGGATGTGGCTTCTCAGGCTACTATACTACCCTCTCTTCCTAAGGTGGTTAGGCCCTCTCCTTCTGTTTCCAAGGCTTCTCCCAGAGGCAGGCCAGGTTTAGCTTCAGTTGGTGTCACCCCTAGTTCTTCTGGAACTGTGCCCAAGAAGGATATGCTTAAAATGGCAGAAGATTTGATTACTTTGATTAGGGGTTCCTTGCCCCCTCCTGATAAGAGGCCTAGGGTGGAGCCTGAGTTAGGGAGTTTTGAGCAGGCTTCGGATGTTTCAGAGTCTTCGGCTGAAGACTTGCAGGAGTATTCCCCTTATTCTGATTCTGAGGTGGATGATTCTACTCCTTCTGCTTCTCCTCCTGAGGATTTTCATTTTCGAAACTCTTCATTCCATGAGGGAACATTTTAAGTGGGAAAGTCAGGACTTCTCTGATTCCAGGAAAAGGCTTAGGGAATTTTGTTTTACCCCAGCATAGGCCTTTGGCTATACCTCCTGTTTTGGATGTGGTAGAAGATGTTTTTTCAGAGGCTTCTCTTAATCCTGATTCTTTGCCTCCTGCTCCGGTTAAACCGGATAGGTATTACAGGGTGCCTGAAGCTCATAAGTATCTTTTTAAGAGTCCTAGGGCGGACCCAGAAACTGTTAGCCAGGGGCCTAAAGGTGTTAAGGCTTCTGTTGTCAAGAATCCGTTCCTTCTGATAAAGAGGCCAGGGCTTTGGATAGATGGGGAAAGAAAGTTTATACTTCCTCCACTCTAGCTATGAGGGCCTTGAATTGCCAGTTTCACATGTTGAAATACCAAAATTATCTCCTTTCACAATTGAAGTCTAAGGTTGATGCTCTGGCGGAAGGTATTGATTGTAAAGAGTTGCAAGATTTAGTACATGTTTCTGAACAGGTGGGTAAGCATTCTTTGCAATGTGGTTTTGATGCTGTACAGGCCTCCTAGGGTGGCTGCTACTGGGTCAGTTATTCGCAGGCACGCCTGGCTGAGGGATCAGAATTTATCTGACCATGTTAAAACAAGGATTTTAGATGCTCCTTTACAATCTGATGTGTTTGGTTCTCCTGTTGAGTCTGTTTTAAAGAAAATGGAAGACAAGGCTAAGTCTATGCAGACTGTTAAAGATTTTTTGCAGGTTCAGCCTCCAAAGTTTAGTAGAAATTGGCCTGCTAAAGGGTGGACGTATCCTTCTTATGATAACCAGTCTAGGGGTAGAGCTAGACGTGGTAGGGGCAGAGCTCAGGGCTCTTTCAGGACTAGGACAGGGAGTTCTCCTGCACAGTCTTCGGGTGAGGGCAGGGGTCAGTCCTTTCGTAAACAGACCCAATGACCTACCTTTTCAGCTGCCAGAGCCTTCTCATCTGGCAGCACCTTTGGGAGGAAGGTTGTCACTTTTCAAAGAAAATTGGAGTTTAATTACCCAAGACAGATGGGTATTGGATATCATACACCACAGTTACAGGTTTTATTTCCATACCTTGCCTCCTTTCAAAGGCATGCCAAACGTTCCTCCTCCACAAAGAATAGAGGCTCACAAGCAAATTTCTCTGTTACTCCAAATAGGGGCCATTCAGCCAGTCCCTATGCCAGAGGTGGGCCTAGGATTTTATTCTCGCCTGTTCCTAGTACCAAAGAAAGGGAACACGTGGAGACCAATTTTGGACCTATCTATCCTCAACACTTATCTGGACATTCCCAAGTTCAAAATGTTGATGTTACAGCAGCTTTTACCTCTGCTGGGCAAAGATCATTGGATGGTAACTTTAGATCTCAAGGAGGCTTATCTTCATGTTCCTATCAGACTGAGTTGCAGGAAGTATCTGCGTTTTCGAGCTGGGAATTCTCATTATCAGTTCACTGCATTGCCCTTTGGCTTATCTACTGCGCCCAGTGTGTTCACGAAAGTTCTGGCTCCAGTGATAGCTTTCCTCAGGTTAAAAGGAATACAGATTTATCCTTACTTGGACGATTGCCTGATTCTGGCTCAAGGAAAGGACGAACTTCTTCATCATTTACACTATGTGATAGCAGTGCTAAGATGCCTGGGGTATTCTGTGAACGAAATAAAGTCCAGTCTAGTACCCTCTCAGGACATGTGCTTTCTGGGTGTGAGACTGAATACAGCATCCCAGATGGCCTTTTTGACCCTGGACAAACAAAAGAATCTTTCCCTTTACTTTCATCGGTTGTCTCATCTGTCCAGGCTGACTGCAAGGACAGTCCTTCAAGCCTTGGGGTTCATGGCATCTTCTATTCTGGTGCTTCCCAATGCCAAACTGCATATGAGGAAGCTGCAATGGTATCTCAAAAATGTATGGACACAGCTCTGCCAGGATTTGGACACTGTCATTCAAATAATACCTTGCATTCAAAAGGAATTTTTGTGGTGGGCTCAGGAATGTCACCTAAACAAGGGACTCTCTGTGACCCGCCAGAGGCAGTCAGATTCTAACGACAGATGCCTCAGACATAGCTTGGGGAGCTCATCTGAATGGAAAGTGGATACAAGACAAGTGGCCTGCCAGACTACAGCATCTACATATCAACTTGAAAGAGATGTTAGCAGTCCAGTTTGCATTAATAGCTTTCAAGGATTTACTTCTTCCAGGGCAGGTGTTGATTCTAACAGACAACACTACTGTCATGTGGTACATCAACAAGCAAGGCGGAACACATTCTTATCCCCTCTGCAGGCAAGCAATGATTTTGTGGGAGATTGCTCTCAGTTTACAGCTAAATCTTCAGGCAAGGTTTCTGCCAGGAGCACAGAACTCCTTAGCAGATGTGTTGAGCAGACAAATTATGGATCCCCACGAGTGGAAATTGGATCCTCATGTATTTCAGAAATTGACAGTGTCATGGGGAACTCCAGTCATAGATCTGTTCGCTTCTCCACTGAACCACCAGCTGCCAAAGTTTTGCACAAAAAGGTTTCATCCCACAGCTTGGAAAGTGGATGCTCTTTCTTTCAATTGGAGCAATCTTCATGTGTATGCCTTTCCACCTCTGCCTCTCCTCCCAAAGGTACTATTGAAGGCCAGACAAGACAAGCCAAGGATGATTTTGATAGCTCCAGAGTGGCCTCGACAGCATTGGTACCCATTACTGAGAAGCCTGGTACGGAAGCCTCCATGGCCTTTACCTTTGATTCCACACCTGTTGTCTCAGGAGGACAGTCATTTGCTCAATGTCAAGCTTCATTCTCTGCACCTAACAGCCTGGCATATTCTGTTTTGAACCGTGGTGGGCCTCCACTTCCACAGCAAGTTTTGAATGTTATTTTGGAAGCTAGAAGGCCTAGTACAAGGAAAGTGTACGCAGATAAATGGAAGAGATTTTTGTTTTGGAGTGCAGCAAAGGATTTTGATATTTCCGAGCCTAATTTAAGTGTGGCTCTTCAATATCTTACTGAGTTACTGGACAAAGGTTTGTCCTTCTCTTCTATTAAGGTTCATGCTGCAGCAATTTCAGCTCACTATGATTGTGACCCACCATTGTTTTCTCATCCTTTGTTCAAGCAATTTCTTAGAGGGGCAAAGAATATAAGACCCCCATGAAGAGCTCCTACGCCTGCTTGGGATCTCAATTTTGTGTTGGAGAAACTCACTCTACAACCTTTTGAGCCTGCAGCTACTGCTGAGTTAAAGTTTTTATCATGGAAGACTGCTTTTTTGTTGGCTATTACCTCTGCAAGAAGGGTTTCTGAGTTACAGGCCCTTATGGCGGTTGAGCCTTTCTTAATTTTCCATAAGGATAGGGTATCTTTACGCACTAATCCTTCCTTTATGCCTAAAGTGGTTTCTAGTGTGGCTTTAAACCAAACTATTCATTTGCCTACTTTTTATGCAAATCCCCAAAATAAAGGGGAGAAGATTTTGCACACTTTAGATGTACACAGGCAGTTGCGATATTATTTGGACAGAACTAAGGGGTTCAGGCAGTCTCAGCAGTTATTTGTTTCTTTTGCTTTGAGTTCTCAGGGCAAGCCTGTGTCAAAACAAACTATTTCTAAGTGGATTGGGTTTTGCATTGCTTTCTGTTATTCCCATCATGGCAAGGAAATTCCAGCTGGGATTAGGCCTCATTCCACTAGGGCTACTGCCACTTAGACAGCTTTTTTGAGGGGGGTGGCAACTAAGGATATTTTGGAGGCAGCTACTTGGAGTTCAGTGCATACTTTCTCTAGGCATTATCACCTTCCACTTTACTCTAAATCCAGGGCTGGTTTTGCCACTGCTGTTTTGCAGGGCATTTTGGCAGCTCCTGCTTCCTTATAGTTTAGCCATCCACCCTTACCTCTGCTTTGGGATTCTACCCAAGTGTAAGGACTGCAGCAATGTGAGATGAAGAACATAGTACAGTTTTGTACCTACCATAAATGTAGATGTTCGAAGATCCACATTGCTGCAGTCCAATTTACCCTCCCTCCTTCCCCTCTTGGAGGCGGTTGTGTGGGTTGGGTTGTTAATAGGGTGATGTTCTTCATTCCACATTGCTGCAGTCCTAACCATTGGGTAGTCCGCTGTCCAGTCGGCCCGAATACCAAAGTATGGCTGGCCGGGTCAAGGCGCATTAGACTGATGTCAGGACATCAGGGTACTAATGCGCATGACCGACGTCATATCCTCAGTCTTTTTGCCGCATGGTCCGATGCAGAAGCAGTTTTGCGAGTGCAGGTTGGCGTTCTGAAATTTTCTGAAGTCGGAGTTTCAGACCGAATCAAAGTTGGCTAAGTACCCGTTGGGAACATTTTGGTTTTTCTTGCCTCAGTATTTAACCGGATGTCAGAAAAGTGAATAACTGTATTTCTTGTGGGAAACAGATACCTCATAGGGATTACCATACTTTGTGTATACCTTGTTTAGGGCCTGAGCACGACGTTGTTGGATGCCGCTCTTGTGCTAGATTTAACAAACGCACTATTAAGAGACGGTTAGACTGTGCCAGGTTAGTGTTTGGGAAGCGTTGTAATTATAAAATGCCGCCGGATGCTCCGACGCCGCTTCGCCCAAAAGCGCAAGGACAAAGCAGCAAAGCCTAGGGTTGAAGAACCGGCAGTCCCGGACGTTGGTTCTTTAGAAGGCTCTGTGGAGCCAGAAGTTTTGCCAGGAGTTTCTGGGGAGTCTCAGGCTGAGACTTTACTGTTACAGGATGTGCCCTCTCAGGAGGTAGGCCAGGCTGAGGGGCTTCTCAGGTAACTGTTCTTCCCTCTCTTCCTAAGGTAGTTAGAGCCTCTCCTTCTGTTTCCAAGACTTCTTTGAGAGGTAGGCCAAGTTTAGCTTCAGTGGGGGCTTCTCCTAGCACTTCTGGTTCTGTGCCTAAGAAACATATGCTTAAAATGGCAGAGGATTTGATTACTATGATTAGAGGTTCTATGCCCCCTCCTGATAAGAGGCCTAGGGTGGAGCCTGAGTTTGAGAGTTTTGAACAGTGTTCAGAGGCTTCTGAGTCTTCTGAAGACTTGCAGGAGTTCCTTATTATTCTGAATCTGAAGAGGATGGATCCACTCCTTCAGCTTCTCCCCCTGAGGATTTTTCATTTTCAGAGACTCTGCATTCCATGAGGGAGCATTTTAAATGGGAAGGCCAAGATTTCTCTGATTCCAGGAAGAGGCTTAGGGAATTTTGTTTTACCCCAGCATAGGCCCTTAGCTATACCTCCTGTGTTGACTGTGGTGGAAGATGTTTTGCAGAGGCTTCCTGAACCCTGATTCTTTGCCTCCTGCCCTGTTAAACCTGATAGGTACTATAGGGTGCCTGAAGCTCATAAGTATCTTTTAAGAGTCCTAGGGCAGACCCAGAAATTGTTTCTCAGGGGCCTAAGGGTGTTAAGGCCTCGGTTGTTAAAAATCCTGTTCCTCTGATAAAGAGGCAAGGGCTTTGGATAGATGGGGAAAGAAAGTGTATACTTCTTCCACTTTAGCCATGATGGCGTTGAATTGTCAGTTTCACATGCTAAAATATCAAAATTATCTCCTTTCACAATTGAAATCTAAGGTGGATGCTCTGGCGGAAGGTATTGAGTGTAAAGAGTTGCTGGATTTAGTTCATGTGTCTGAACAAGTGGGTAAGCATTCTTTGCAATGTGGTTTTGATGCTGTGCAGGCCTCCTCGAGGGTGGCTGCCACTGGTTCTGTTCTTCGCAGGAACGCTTGGTTGAGGGATCAGAATTTAGCTGAGCATGTTAAGACAAGGATTTTGGATGCTCCTTTACAGTCTGATGTGTTGTTTGGTTCGCCTGTGGAAGCAGTTTTAAAGAAAATGGAGGACAAGGCTAAGTCTATGCAGACTGTTAAAGATTTTTTGCAGGTGCAGCCTCCAAAGTTTAGTAGAAATTGGCCTACTAAGGGATGGACATATCCTGCTTATGATTCCCAGTCTAGGGGTAGGTCTAGACGTGGTAGGGGCAGAGCTCAAGGTTCTTTTAGGCCTAGAACAGGGAGTTCTCCTGCTCAGACTTCTGGTGAGGGCAGGGGTCAGTCCTTTCGTAAACAGACCCAATGACCTGCCTTTTCAGCTGCCAGTTCCTTCTCGTCTGGCAGCTCCTTTGGGAGGAAGACTGTCTCTTTCAAAGAAAATTGGGATTTAATTACTCAAGACAGATGGGTTTTGGATATCATTCACCACGGTTACAGGTTTTATTTCCATACCTTGCCCCTTTCAGAGGCATGCCAGACGTTCCTCCTCCACAAAGGAAAGAGGCTCACAAGCAAATTTCTCTGTTACTCCAAATAGGGCCATTCAGCCAGTCCCTGTACCAGAAAGGGGCCTAGGATTTTATTCTCGCCTGTTCCTAGTACCAAAGAAGGGGAACACGTGGAGACCAATTTTGGATTTATCTATCCTCAACACTTATCTGGACATTCCCAAGTTCAAAATGTTGACGTTACAACAGCTTTTACCTCTGCTGGGCAAAGATCACTGGATGGTAACTTTAGATCTCAAGGAAGCTTACCTTCATGTGCCTATAAGACTAAGTTGCAGAAAGTTTCTGCGTTTTCGAGCTGGAAATTCTCATTATCAGTTCTCTGCATTGCCCTTTGGCTTATCTACTGCCCAGAGTATTCACAAAGGTTCTGGCTCCAGTGATAGCTTACTTCAGGCTAAAAGGAATTCAAATCTATCCTTATTTGGACGACTGCCTGATTCTGGCTCAAGAAAAGGAAGGCCTTCTACAGCATTTGGAATATGTCATAGCAGTGCTAAGATGCCTAGGGTATTCTGTGAACGAAATAAAGTCCAGTCTAGTACCCTCTCAAGACATGTGCTTTCTGGGTGTGAGACTGAATACAGCAGCCCAGATGGCCTTTTAACCCCGGACAAACAAAGAATCTTTCCAGTTACTTCCATCAATTATCTCTTCAGTCCGGGCTGACTGCAAGGACAGTCCTTCAAGCCTTAGGGTTCATGGCATCTTGTATTCTGGTGCTTCCCAATGCCAAACTGCATATGAGGAAGCTGCAATGGTATCTCAAAATGTATGGACACAGCACTGCCAGGATTTGGACACTGTCATTCAAATAATACCTTGCATTCAAAAAGAATTTTGTGGTGGGCTCAGGAATGTCACCTAAACAAGGGACTCTCTGTGACCCGGCCAGAGGCGAGTCAGATTTTAACGACAGATGCCTCGGACATTGCTTGGGGAGCTCATCTAAATGGAAAGTGGATACAAGACAAGTGGCCTGCCAGACTTCAGCATCTACATATCAACATGAAGGAGATGTTAGCAGTCCAGTTTGCATTAATGGCTTTCAAGGAGTTACTTCTTCCAGGGCAGGTGTTGATTCTAACAGACAACACAACTGTCATGTGGTACATCAACAAACAAGGGGAACACATTCTTATCCTCTATGCAGGCAAGCAATGATTTTATGGGAAACTGCGCTCAGCTTGCAACTAACTCTACAGGCAAGGTTTCTGCCGGAGCACAGAACTCCTTAGCAGATGTGTTAAGCAGACAAATCATGGATCCCCACGAGTGGAAACTGGATCTTCATGTATTTCAGAAATTGACAGTGTCATGGGGAACTCCAGACATAGATCTGTTCGCTTCTCCACTAAACCACCAGCTGCCAAAGTTTTGCACAAAGGGGTTTCATCACACAGCTTGGAAAGTGGATGCTCTTTCTTTCAGTTGGAAAAATCTTCATGTGTATGCCTTTCCACCTCTGCCTCTTCTTCCAAAGGTGCTCCTAAAGGTCAGACAAGACAAGCCAAGGATGATTTTAATAGCTCCAGATTGGCCTCGGCAACACTGGTACCCACTACTAAGGAGTCTGGTAAGGAAGCCTCCATGGCCTTTGCCTCTGATTCCACATCCGTTATCTCAGAAGGACGGGCACCTGCTCAATGTCAAGCTTCACTCTCTTCATCTAACAGCCTGGCATATTCTGTTCTGAAACACAGCAGGTCTCAACTTCCTCAACAAGTTTTAAATGTGATTATGGAAGCCAGAAGACCTAGTACAAGGAAGGTGTACGCAGAAAAATGGAAGAGATTTTTATTTTGGAGTGCAGCAAAGAATTTAGAGATTTCTGAGCCTAATTTGAGTGTGGCTCTTCAATATCTTACTGAGTTATTGGACAAAGGTTTGTCCTTCTCTTCCATTAAGATTCATGCTGCAGCAATTTCAGCTCACTATGATTGTGACCCACCATTGTTTTCGCATCCTTTGTTCAAGTAGTTTCTTAGAGGGGCAAAGAATATAAGACCCCCACGTAGAGCTCCTACTCCTGCTTGGGATCTCAGTTTTGTGTTGGAAAAACTTACTCTACAACCTTTTGAGCCTGCGCTACTGCTGAATTGAAATACTTGTCATGGAAGACTGCTTTTTTGTTGGCTATTACTTCTGCAAGAAGGGTTTCTGAGTTGCAGGCCCTTATGGCAGTAGAGCCCTTTTTGATTTTCCATAAGGATAGGGTATCATTACGTACTAATCCTTCCTTTATGCCTAAAGTGGTTTCTAGTGTGGCTTTAAACCAAACTATTCATTTGCCTACTTTCTATGCAGATCCCCAAAATAAGGGGGAAAAGATTTTGCACACTTTAGATGTACATAGGCAGTTGCGTTATTATTTAAGCAGGACTAAGGATTTCAGGCAGTCTCAGCAGTTGTTTGTTTCTTTGCTTTGAGTTCTCAGGGCAAGCCTGTGTCTAAGCAAACTATTTCTAAGTGGATTGGGTTTTGCATTTCATTTTGTTATTCCCATCATGGCAAGGAGATTCCAGCTGGGATTAGGCCTCATTCCACTAGGGCTACTGCCACTTCAACAGCATTTCTAAGGGGGGTGGCAACTAAGGATATTTTGGAGGCAGCTACTTGGAGTTCAGTGCATACTTCCTCTAAGCATTACCATCTTCCTCTCTACTCTAAATCTAGGGCTGGTTTTGCCACAGCTATTTTGCAAGGCATGTTGACAGCTCCTGCTTCCTTATGATTTGCCAGCCTCCCTTAACTCTGCTTTGGGATTCTACCCAATGGTTAGGACTGCAGCAATGTGGAATGAAGAACATAGTACAGTTTTGTACCTACCATAAATGTAGATGTTCGAGGATCCACATTGCTGCAGTCCAATACCCTCCCTCCTTCCCCTGTGTTTAGGGGTGTTGGTGTGGGTTAGGATATATTCTTGTGCATTTGTATATGTTGTATATATGTTTGGTGCAGGGTTTTTTTTTGGTGTTTTGGTTTGGGCTTTGTCTTTTTAGGGTCTTCTGACATCTGGGGCAAGAAAAGACTGAGGATATGACGTCGGTCATGCGCATTAGTACCCTGACGTCCTGACATCAGTCTAATGCGCCTTGACCGACGTCAGCCATATACTTTGGTATTCGGGCCGACTGGACAGCGGACTACCCAATGGTTAGGACTGCAGCAATGTGGATCCTCGAACATCTACATTTATGGTAGGTACAAAACTGTACTTTTATTGTATATATTGTACATATTATTAGTGCTAGGATGGTTGGTTGTTGGTTTGCTGTCTTTTGGTTTTGACCTTTATTTCTAGGGTCTTCTGACATCTGGGGCAAGAAAAGACTGAGGATATGACGTCGGTCATGCGCATTTGTACCCTGACGTCCTGATGTCAGTCAAATGCGCCTTGACCGACGTCAGCCTTACTCTTTGATAGTCGGGCCGACCGAGGACAGCGGACTACCCAAGTGTAAGGACTGCAGCAATGTGGATCTTCGAACATCTACATTTATGGTAGGTACAAAACTGTACTTTTTAAATTATTGCTACGCTGAGGCAGACTGTATCATATATATCCAGAGCACACAATACTGTATTACCTAAAGAAAAAACAGATCATAGGCATCCATTTAATTGAGAGACAAAACATTTTAGGGAAGACAAATGTTTTTTGATAGTTTTACACTGGATAGCATGTGGAAAAAATATCTTTGTATAAGGCTGACAAAGCATGGATAAGTGGGGATCACTAATCTTTTTCCTAACAAATGAAAAAAGGAAAGGCATTATTTGATATTATAATGCATTCAATTCTGTTAATTTGGAGCCTTTTAATCTCCAGTGATGTATTGCAACCTTTAGGACATGCTTTTTGCTATATGTTAGCAAGAGAAGAAGGTTGACTGTCTTAGCGTACTAGATGGAGATGCCCACTCTTCTTTAAGCTCTTCTACATTTCAAATAAAATTGTCCACACCTTAGTAAATCTTGCTATTCTAAAACTGATTTAATGAGATGCTTTATTGTTGGGTGGGGGTAACAAGCTATAAGCATGTAAAAGATTATTTTACCATGTTGATTTTTTATATAAATCCATAGGGAGATGAACACCTCTTTTTTCATTATAAACCCATATATCAAGAACATTTATTAATTCCTGGCAAGAATGGATATGAAAGTTTAAGAGGTTCATACAATTGACAATAAAATTAACAACACTGGTTAACCTTTGAAGAGCTTTTCCATAGCAAAAACATACCATCAGTAAATTAAAAATAGTAAAACATTTTGTAACAAAAAGGGAAATTTTCCACCTCTTGGGTAAAACTGAGAGAGAAATCTGCTCTAATGACCATTCCACTAATCTACTTGAAACTTCCGTTTTCAAAAAAAAAAACTCATCTATGACCAAGTCTAAGATGATCCTTGTGGTCTTTACTGAGAACTGACTCTCACTATTGAAGCTTGAAAGCAAATCTTCAAGTTCTAGTGTTAACCCAATGCAAAATTATAAGCATGAAAAAATATTGCTAAAGATCGTTTTATTCAAAAGTTTGTACATGTGAAGGTTCGTGTGATGATGTGTTGAATTAATCTCATTTGCCATTTTATTTATATGTGCTTAGACTGTGTGTGTGTGTGGGGGGGGGGGGGCTGATAAAGCCTACATGTTTTTTTTCCCATGTAGGCAGCACGCCACACTGCTTACATGGGGGCAAACATTTTTATATTCAGTAAGTGCTACTGAGTGGTGCGCATGCATGGGCCAACAGAATCTTCAGTGGCATGTAAATCACCTCATAAGCAGGTGAATCTCATGCAAATAAGGCAGGTATAGTGTTTCAGCAAGCAGATAGGCATCTGGTTAGACACTGTCAGTGTCTGTAGGGTACACGAACAAATTCCATGTACAAGGAGTATAGACAGGCAAAAGGCATTGTAAAAATGTAGATACGTGGACAAGAATGTCATAGCACATGCACATATTAGTGAAACTATTATCCTGTATGTCAGAAAAATTAAAGGAAAGAAGTTAAATTATTTTTTTAAATGACCTGGGCATGTCTGCGTGGTACATAGCAGTGCGCAAACATGCTTTATAGAAGAAAAAAAAAAAAAATTGGGGAACAAAAATGAATATGTGACAGAAATGGATTACAGGACCAACAATGGTGCATTTGTGCTATTGCTAACGTGGGTTGGGCTATGAAGCTTGTACTTTCCAGGCTGTGAGCACGGATACCTATTCTAATAAGGTGGAGTTACTGAATAGCAGAAAGGAGTAATCATGTCTGCATATTCCCTTCATGTATGCTTAGACCCATGTTGCTGTTTACACAGGATGTAGCTGACATGAGGGGGGTGTCTACTGACTTCTAAGTTAATTTCAGCTTATGTGTATGTGTTTGCATAGTATGCCGCTAGGCTGTGTGTGTGTGTCCTTTCAGGTGGGGGGTGTCCACTAACTTTTAAGCTTTGTTTACCTTTCATGTGCGAGTTTGTGTGGTGTGTCTCTGTGCTGACAGTGTCGGAAAAAAAATTATTTAATTAGATTTAACCCTTGTCTAAGCTATAACAGGGCCATTAAAAATGATGGTAATTATATTGTAGGCAGGTGGAATGCTTCATAGTTAGTCAGTCACACATTCTGCACCTATGAGAGAGTGCTATAAAGTATGCATACATCCTACAATTCTGATTTTTTTCTCCGTTACTCTGGACCATTGAAGTACAGACTTGGGAATTTTAACTGAGAGAATGCTAGGGGCTGCTGCAGGTCTGATAAACCTGCATGTGCTAGATGCTGAAGTCAGTGGTGTTACGGCTACTGACAACAGGCCTAGACAGAAGGAAATGTTCAGGCCCAGGTTAACCTTCCAGAAGCTACATAAGCTGAAGATTGCACTAGTCCACCCTGTAATGTTTTACATACTATATGAACTCACTGAGCTTTGCCACCCTCAACTTAGACCCAGACCCAACAGAGGGGAACCCATTTCAGTGGAAACAAAGGTGTGTGTAGCCCTTAGGACACTAGCTACAGGTACTTTCCAAAGACAAATTGGGGACATGATGGGGGTCTCACAGGCATCAGCATCCAGGTTACTCCACTATTTCCTGGATGCTATGCTACCACATGCCAGTGAGCACATTTCTTTTCTCCTCACTGCTGAGGCAAGTACCAGCAATATGCAACAATTCTACTGTGTAGCACACTACCCTGAAGTACTGGTTGCTATAGAGTGCACTCATGTGCATATCAAGGCACCACCCAGTGAGGAGGGTAGAATCTATGTCAACCACAGGGGGTACTACTACATCAACTGCCAAGTCATGTGCAATGCCCAGGGGATTATCATGAATGTGTGCTCTTGCAGCCCTGGCAGTTATGACTCCCATATCTGGCATGCATCACAGGTGTACTAGATGTTTGCTAGGGGGGGCACAACACACAGACATTTACCTGGGGATGCTGGCTATACCCTGGAACTGTGGATGATAACACCCATCAGAAGTGCACACACACCCATGGAAGAATGCCATAATCAGGCACACACACAAACTAGGAACATCATAGAGTGTGTGTTTGGGCTTCTGAAGTTACGGTTCCAGTTCTCGATATATCTGGTGGAGCCGTGCAGTACTCTCTAGCCATATGTGCGCACATGTTCACAGTATGTGCTACGCTACACAATATGATCCTGTGGAAACAGCTGCAGCAGGATCAGCAAAGGGAAGGGATGCACAGCCCCCCCCCCACCAGTGTCTGTCACCACAGTCACTCTCACAGGAGGACTCAGAGGGGGAACCCCTGATGATGTCTCTGTAGGCATGTCTCGTACACCCTGGCTTTGGCCAAGAGACAAAAAGCATAACACATTTCACTGACAACCTAAGGCCCTAGGAACTGACACCTTCCTCCTGCTCACATACATATATTAACATTGATGTCAGGCAGCCCTAACCTACACACCACTTGTAAGGATTACTGTAATATGATGTATGTATGGATCTGCTGCATTTCTGCAAGCAAATATAGTGGGCTTTTTGTACACAAGTAACATCCACATTAGATTACAGTTACCCAGTCCACTAGTATGCTTTCCTTTATATTCACTAGGCTTCATGGTTGGAGTATGCACTACATCATTCAAGGGAGATGTTAAACAGTGCTGTCCCATGATATATGGACTACTGTGTATCCGAGCAGAACATGTGGTGGTGCTCGCCCACACCCAACACAGCAGTTTTCCCGTATAACCACTTTATAACAGTAGGTCATCAATGGTATATCAGCAGTATAGGCAATCTCAAGGCAGTAACATAGAAAACTATCACACTTTGTATGCCTAACTTAATGCAGGAATATCAGCATACATATGTATGCTGTTGATTGTGTGATGAATGACTACTCTCTGGTTGGCAGCTTGTATGGCTCAGTGGACTACTGAAGTTAGCATAGGTGATGCTGTTGATGTTTCAAATCTGGAAGTATCCACATCTTCCGCATGTGAGGTATTATGTTACTGTTTTCACAGTCTGTCAGTCTGTGTGTGGTATAACATTATGAACCTCTGTTGCATATTAATTACATTAGACAGCTGGATAATGCCATGGACATTTTGAGTGAAGTGCAGTACAGCAGAAATAGGGCAGATGTCAGTGTCTGCAATGCACAAAATCCCAGACTGGAGTGCAGATAGCTGAAGGTTGGAGTCACTTCTTATAAGTACTGCCATGCCCACTGGGCATGCCCATACATTTAAACTGTGTGCAATCATGTTGCCTCTTCATCAAAATGACCTATTATGTATAGCTATGTCTATACATACATATATGTATACATATCCATCTGCCCCCCTCTCTCTCTCGTACATAATATATCTGTAAGTATTTTCAAAGAGATATATACTTATTATATATATATATATATATATATATATATATATATATATATATATATACATACATACATACATACATATATGTGTGTGTGTGTGCATCCCCTGCCAAGCAACTTAGAATCCCTCATTGACTGTCAAACTACAATGGTTATGCACTTATTGGGCCTCTAAGTTGGTGCTGGCTTCCAAACTGCCCTCTTCTACAAGGTCTGATGTCATCTACCTTGAGTACCAGCTGCCATTGTAGCATCAGACTTGAGCTGTGCTGCATGCGATAAGTATTGTGATCTGTAGTGTGTAAGATTAGATAGACAGGGGTTCTAATCTCACTCCATACCACTTAGTGCATGTGTGTATGTTCATATGGCATAAATATGATCACCTCAGTGACTTAGAAAGAGGTAGGGTTTTGCAGACTTTTACTTGTAGCAGATGATGCAGCTCTCCAAATGCCTGACCGCGACTAGGCCTGTTGATGTCATCAAGCATATGTCCTAAACTGATAGTACTATCAGACATGAGGTGTGTTGCGTGCATCACATACTGTGATCTGTAGTGTGTACCATTAAATAGGTAAGTCTTCTAATCTACGTACAACCAACTTGCACTGTGTGATGTGCCATGTCCAACTTGCACTGTGTGTGATGTGCCATGTCTGTAAAGCAGTAATTGGAAGTGGTGCTATCCTCAATGTAGTCATGTTTGTGTGGCTGTTACAGCATTTTATATCAGCTTATGGCATGACAGGATGTTTGAACTTCAGTAGCACAATGGCCGTACAGCCATCACGATTGTAGACAACTGTATACCCTTATTTACATGATCAGCACATATCGCCCCAGTCCATGAGGGACACAGGCAGAAGCCCTGTGGTGGAATAATGGCTGCCCAGAAAATCATACAGATGGCATGTACTGAGGTGCTCTGCTTGCCATTAGCCAGGGTTATGTTTCAAAGGTGTGTTAGTCTGCTAGACAAAGCACTCCCACCAGCATGTATTACTAACATCACGTACTAGGTCAACATCCTTAGAGTGATTAATCCATCTACTATGCCACCTACAGATGTGCAACATTTACAATCGAGCAGAGTTGCACATTGCCCTGTATGCAATGCAGAGATCACACCTGAGTAGTTTGTATGCCACAGGCTACAATGACTTTCATTTCAGATGATCCCCATTGAATACATGCTAAAGATGTGAAGTATCCTTGTGAGGGACCACACAGTTGTGTGCAAGTGCCAGTACTACTTGGAAAGGTCCATTACCAAATGGACATTACACTCTGATATTGGCATGCTGAGGAAAGAGTACATGGAGGTTATGAGTATGTCAGTTGCGGGTGATTGTGCCCTCAACTATGACATATGATTCCCGTCATGCCACTGGGGAGACATGGTGACTTCGGGCACATTAGATGTAAACCTGTGTGGCCAGGTCTGTGCCCAGTTTTTTTTACCCCTAAGTATGTACATCACATGTTGCGACTGTTGTTCTACTTACCAGGTACATAGGTGTTAGTGATGGAAATTATATTACATATACATTTGCTTGGAGTTTATGGCCATTACTATGTCAACAGGCGTTTGTTCATCAATACCCTCTTGTTAGGATACTGGCATAACTCACAGACTCCATTAGTGCTCACAGTTTGCAGGCATAATCCAACACTATTAGCCACAGACATTCAGTATTCACTTGTATTATGGTTAAATGGATTCCAAGCAGTAGGAGACTCAGGATTGAGCCCTGTTTAACCCTTCTGCTTACAGATCAGATATTGGAGGCAGATGTCCCTATGTTGAGTATATGTCATCAGTAGAATATTTAGTGACCCCTACATTGATAGTACCGTGGATGTCTAAGTGGGTGCTGTGTAAATGATGCTTGAGTGGGGGATATAGTCATATAGCTTGGCTCAGTCTGGGGGTTGTATGTCCTGATGTCCCCTCACCCAGGTTTTTGGTGACAGCTTTGGAAATGTCCACCATGTTTAACAGTCATGAACCCCTTGGCAGGCATCCAAACTGTGTACAGTCAGCTGTGTGTAGCTCACATACATGTGTGCTGATCAACTCCATGATGATTGTCCCTATGGCCACACAGATATAGATACTCAGGGAAAGAAGTCTATAGTTCTGGTGGTCAATACATGCAACCCTCCCTGTGCAAGGGTATAACAGTTGCAGTTGTCATTTCAGCTGGGGTGCAGCCATTGGTTTCATTATGATTGCAAGGTATTCCCAATGATGATAGTAACCCTTGTCAGATCCGATGTAGGATGCAGCCTGGGGTGTTTGCCTGTCAAATAGATGGTGTGCATCCTCCATAGATGGGCCATTTACAACCTGCACTGTAGATATGGAAGTTATGGGACAAGTTGTAGGAATGTCGTGTCACATGTGGTGGGGACAGGGGAGTGAAGTTGACACAGAAACTGTAGGACTACAGGTTTGCTAGGAGTACAAACCCATTACATGTGACATCATTATGTATGAGTTCACCGACAATCTGGGCCTGTCCTTTGAGGTTACGCATTTAACTGCACTGTGCATTGTGGTTCTGCTGTGTGTGGGTGGCTAATTTTGTCACTTACTGTGTCTACGTAACATCACAACAACACTATGTGCTTGTTTTTGCTGACTAGGTTGTGCCTCCATTTTAGGAGGGCACCTCACCCCAACTGTCACACAGCTATGTTCACCTCATATTGTACAGCCTGATAATGGCAAATGTCCTCCAGTCAGGTTTTCTGTGCTGTGAGGAACCTGTGATACTCCTGCCAGGTGCAGCTGAGTTCATGCAGTTTAATGATGCTGGCATAATGCATGGGTATAGAGCTCTGCATACTTATCTGTCCCATCAGAGGGGGTGGGGGGGCAGTACAATCAAGCTATGTAAGCCATCCCATAGGAGGTAATAAATGGCTTTGTTGAATTATATGTCTGTATTGTTTGCAGGGGAGGGGGTTAGTGCTGTTAGTTTTTATGGCACTGATCTGTGGTAAGTTCCCACCAAGGAGGACCTCACATTGGGGGGCTGCAGTGGTCACTCATATTGGTGAAAACGTGGTGCAGTAGGCTGGTTCCCCTTGGGGGATGTCATGGCACTGCTTCAGGGCATTGTAGTTAAGGATGTGGACTAGCCTTTGGGCAAGTGAGCTGCAGCATGATTAAGCAACATAGTTGGTGGTCAATAATGCCACCCCACACCATGTTGTAAGTAATGTACCTTGATAGACACAGGTACATACAAATACACGCAATGGTTGTCTGGATTCATGGAGCTGCTCCACTAGCTGGCTATTGCTTGATTGTGCTCTTCCAGTACTGAATGGTGGCACATGCAGTGTGTCTGGGAAATCAGTGTTTCACAAAATCTGGATGTGTATCTATCATTAATGAGTATGTATACACCACCTGCACTAACTTGAACACTGTCATTTTGATGTGTGAAGATGTGGATGGACATGTAGTCTGCTATGGTGCTGTCCACAGCCTTGAACCAGATGTCCTCCACTGCATACATGCCTACATAATCCAGGGTGGGGACACATTCCACAGAGTTGAGTTTAGTATTGCCATACCCACCATGTAGCAGCATAACCATGATGTTGTATAAAGATGGTGTTCTCATTGCCAACTTTCCCTGTAAGTGCATCGAAGATGCATTGTGAGGGTGTCTGTAGCCTTGGCTGGTATTCCAAATCTCAGGGGTGAGATGACTATCACTGGAGAAGCACTGATGTCTGTTGAGCAAGGCATCCCAGGCAGATGTGTAGTAGATCCCCTGACAATGACAGCACACGCTATGGCAACTAATTACTTCCATCAGTTTCCATGTGTATGGAGCCAACATCCTAGATGAAGGTTAACTGCAGCTGAAAGCTATGTGTAGACCCGTGCAAGACAAGAGACTTGCTAAGCACATTCATGTGTCTGTATACAGGCTAGTGATGTATGTCCCTAGTTGTACACACCTGCAGGAACTATGGTGTCAACATTATGTGAACTAGTATCCCTAGATTTGCAGCAATGCATAGTAAGGCCTGTTGTGTCAACCCACAGACAGCTATCTGTGATCTTTCCCATATGTAGCCACTTGACACAGACATCAGTGTGTCTCGCTATGTTATCACCTCTGGCTAACAGGTGTGATTTTATTTTGCCTCTGGTGTTTGACCAGTGAGAGAGTGGTGCATGCAGTATTATGTGTACTGTATACTCCAGAGACACTATTTTCTGAGGTGTCTGGTAATCTTTCTGGTAAGGAGCTGCACACATGCAGGTGTGTTGGTGTGTCTGTGTGTGTGTGTGTGTGTAGGTGGTGCAGGATGTGAGCTGTGCATGTTTGCATAATGCTCATTGCCATATGTAATGACTGCTGTTGGAGACACCATGCAGCAAGGTTTGACGTGCAGTCACATCTGTCATATGTTTGCGTGTAATAGGAGTACAGGGTGGGAACACTCCCAACATCTCAGCAGCAAAAAAGTTAGGGTCATGCTGCCACTCCCTTAGAGTTGACAGCCTGATGTACAGTGTTTTAAGCTCGCTTTGCAGTGAAGATGTGGATGACCATGCATGCATAGAGGACTTGTTTAACTCTGACATTACACTGGCTTTGCAAGAGTACTATGCCTGTCAAGCAACTAGATAGCACACTGGCTGTGGGACATAATGTGGGAATATAGACGTGTTACGGGTACATAACCGTGCTGTATGACATGCCTAAGATATGTGGCAGGTGGATAATGCTGCACATTGGCCAAAGGTGACCAGCCTGGCGCAGTAGACCTTACAGCCATGTCATGCAGATATCCACCAGTAATCTGTTGAAGGGCAGGATGCATGACCAGCTGTGAAATTGTCATCTACAATGGCTCAGCACTAGTGTGCTGATTGTTGCACCAAGACTTGGCATCTACGTCACTGGACATTGTACATTATATTTTGGCTTTACAGCAATACTACTAGCCCCCCTTTTGTCAGTTCCCTAGCGACAGATGAACAACTCTGGAACAGAATGCATAAGACATGCAAAAGCCAACTGAGTGCCCAGGTTGCTAATCAAGGCATCTTCCTGGAAAAGGGTATGTGAACCCTATGGAGCTTTTCATGATATAAGACAGCTACGTGAATGAAGAGTCTGTGCGTTCCAAGATGTATACCATTTCAGCCAACCTTCTTTCCGCTGCATCAGTGAACCAATCCAGGGTGTAACAAAATGCGGTAGGGACAGTCACAGATGTCAAACTGTGCTGCATCCATAACCCTGAGCATATATCTGGAGTTCTTTCAGAAAGTGCCTGTGCCTCCATGATGACCCGACATGCATGCTGACTGAACCGTGATTTGACACCTGCAACAGTTGGAAGGACAGCAGGCCTCCTATGAGCACCCCTATCAATCCACCTGTGTGGAATCTCACCAGCTCTCTGGCTATGGCCAGTGTCTGTACTCACTGGAGCCATAGCTGCCACACTTTCCTGTTCAATCTCCCCACCCTCTGACTGTCCAATATCTGTGGCCTCCGGGGACTGGATATGTGTAGGCATACTGACTGTGTTCGATGACAGTGACAGGGGAAGAGGGATGTCAACCTCTGGGACAAATTCAGCCCCTGAAAGCCCCATCTGTTCCTCACTGTGGTCACCATCATCATCAGAGTCTGAAGAGACATGGACATTTGGTTGTGTAGGGGACAGAGACCAACCCCCCCCCCCATCACCAGTGATGAGAAAGGAAAAAGCAGTACATTAATATTTGCACTATTATGCAAAGCAGTGATATGTTGCAATATATATACTGTTGGCACTATTACAGACCTATTGAAACCACAACCTCATATAGTAGGACGAGGGTATTAATATTCCCACAAACAACTCTAATTACTTGTAAATAAAAGCTCTTTACACAGGAATCTTATCAGCAACAGTGAGGTACACTGTTGACATTTGTGAAGACTGCACAGTTGACATGTATGACAATCTGCAATGTCTTGACAATACTGTCAAATCTATCCGTGTACAGTTAGGAGATATCTGTGCAGTTGGCAATCATGCCGACAGTACACCAATCCAGGGATGAGACTTGCAGGTTTACAGCAAGGTAATCCCAAATCTATGACAAAACAGTGTTGTGCTTACCAGGAGCAGAACCACAGAACTTGTCCAATACCCGACAGACCAGTGAAAATTTGAGGGATGGCTAATGTCTGTACCACCGCATGTTGCACCACAACAAACTAATACATCCATATATCTCACATTTACAGTAGCTACTGTGTTATTTGTTGTATCGGTCAACATCTGAGCATGAGAGTCAAACTACAGTTAAACCTCCCCCCAAAGAACACAGACCTCACACCCATGTAGGAGTATTTACATCCTGATGCACTGAATGCTACAGTATTGCAATGGTGATCAAACTATGCTTGCCTACATGCTCCTCTGCCATGAAAACTGTGGCACCCACATCCACAATGTGTGGCGTGATGGATGCCTGGGAGTTGTCACGTGTGCCTAGGTTCACCAGGAATTCCTCAGTGGCTGAGAATGGTTGTTCCACTACAGGCCCTACACCAGTGATACCACAGTCCCTGGCTACATCTGCTGCTCTTCTGCATGCAGCATTGATCGTGTCCTTTGAGTGGTGTCGAACCTGCTTATATGGTATGCTCTCATGACCTGTGGCATTCACATCATGGACAAGGTCATCCCACAATGCTGCCCACTGTTACCATTTTTTCAACCCCCTGGAGAGTAGGAGTTCATTGTGTTGCCAAAGGCCTTTAAGTATAATATTCTCTGCATCCATGAAAGGTACACAGCATCTAGGGTACATGTTTCCTGAAAAACAACAGAATGGGAACACATCAGGATCACATACGTGGAAGTACACTATGTAGAGATACAGCAAGAACAGAAAGGCTGGCAGTATCCACTGTGTGATCACACGTCATATTCCATAGTGTGCAAACATCCTAAGCATGTGGATACAACTAATATACTAGCAATAGTCCGCTATTTCATTGTGTGCCATATTACTAGAGCAGCAGATGTAGCCAGGGACTGTGGCATCACTGGTGGAGGGCCTGTAGTGGAACAACCATTCTCAGCCACTGAGGAATTCCTGGTGAACCTAGGCGCACGTGACAACTCCCAGGCATCCATCACGCCACACATTGTGGATGTGGGTGCCACAGTTTTCCTGGCAGAGGAGCATGCAGGCAAGCATAGTGTGATCACCATTGCAATACTGTAGCATTCAGTATTCCATCTCCCCTCACACTCATCCTACTAAAGCTTATGTTTCCACACTATAGTTATTTAACAAAGACCCTCTGAGCTTCTTCTTCAATAACTCCCCTGATTGCATATCTCAATACTGTTCTTATTTCTGAATGTTTCTCAAATTTATGCCTAAATGTATTAATGTTTCACCTCTACTGTGTATAATTGTCTTGTAGTTATAGCATCTACTTAATTCTGTCTATATCACAGTTATTCTCCCCATCTTCGAATGTTTTCTCAAATTCAAGCCTAAATGTATTAATTTTTATCTCTACTCTGTATAATTATATTGTAGTTAATGTATGTACCTAAATTTTGTCTATATTGGAGCTTTTCTCCCCAGGACTCCATTGAAAACGGGTTCTTTTGGCCCAATGGACTATCCTGGTAAACCAACTGCAAATAAATAAATAAATAAAATACTACTACTGCTGTATAATCATACACCCAACACTGGAGTCTATTTTAGTGTCCCCCAGGGTCGAACCCCCTGATATGTCAAAATGACAGTGGCAGTGTGCTATTACAACCACTATATAGAGAGAGTCCTACGAGACCAGTGTGCCAAAGTGACAAAAAAAAATCCACTCTATGTATTGTACGTCTTCTGTAGGTGTAACAAATCTGCAGATCAATGACATGTCATTATCACAGTTCTAAGAAAGGATTAATGTTGTAATCCCTATTCCCCATAAGTATATTCACACATCTGCATCCTTTTGTAAACCAAATGGTTACTTACCTGTTGGAGTTCAAAACATCTCTTTTAATATGTGGTGATATTTAATATTTTGCAAACGTGTGCAGAAAGTCTCCTACAGAATGATTTTGCCGTACCCAGCAAGTTTGCCTATTAACATGCTTCTCATTAGCAGATGATTTCCTCTTAACCAGTCTGTGGTTCTGAAATGCTAATTACAGCTAACACATTGTCATTATCATCAGCCAATGACATGCAACCACTGTACAAGATGCAAGGCCTTCATGTAGATTAGAAGCCCTTTCCTGATAGCCTGTGTTGGACATTTTTGGGGTGAGGAGACTACATCATCACAGAGGGTAGGTCTGTAGCAGCTACTTTTACACAGAGATGTGTGTGCTATAGGCTGCAGCTGCTGATGCAGGTAATAGGCACAGGCAGTGTGTATGAACACTTTGGAGGACAACAAGCTGTAGGACCAAATGTGGGAGCTGTGTTAGCCTTGTAGAGGCAGAGCCAGAGTGAGGGTACCCATTCCACTCCAATTAAGGCATGTGTTTAAGTATGTTAGGACAACAGTATCATTAACAAAGTACTAGGCAACCTGTCTGTGTCCTTGAGCAACGTAAGGGACACATATAACATTATATCCACCATTTGGGCAACTGTCAGTCACGTATTACAGTCTGGTACTCATTTGGAACATGTATCCTAGCAGTCCTTGTTACAAGCAAAGGCTTTATATGTGTTTGCATCTTGTGCAGCTGTGCTAATCTGCACTGTGTGTTTGAAAGGATTGTATACTACCCTGTGATATTAGAGGACCTCATCTCCATTACCTGAGTTTAAATCCTCTGTGAATGCACAAAGTGACACTTTATGCTATAGAGATAATGTGACGTATGTTCCTAGCTTCAGGACTGTGACTTCCATCACTGAAAAGCAGACATTTAATTTGAAATGCATTGTGTGGATGCAGAGTGCATGACTAAGTCATTAATTGCTGGCTTCCCAATAATGTAATTTAAATGCTACACACCACTGGATTTGAACCCAGGGCTGTATGTGGCAAAATGTGCTGTTAGCAAGGCATTTAACAGACTGAGCTACTGAGTCACTTACAGCAGGTGTATTTGCAAGATAAATGTACACACATACAGGTTGAGACATACCTTTTTTTACAGCCATCATTATGTGCGCATGACTTTATATGGATGTATTTCTGCAACAGGGTCACAGCTGAACATGTATTTTGTCAGTAATGCCTTAGCAGGTGTATTTGTAAATGTTGATAAAAGGGGACATTTACCTGCTGTTGGAGACCTCACTTACATCCATTATTCTGTTTGTCTTTCCTAGTGGTGTACTCTTTCACCAGGCTCCAAGGTACATGCTTAATGACTTTAACTTGCAATTACTATATTTTACTTAAACCCCCTGTTTTAATTAACAGCTGTGTGGCATGGCAGGTTAATGTAGTGGTCTTCAGGTATGATGGTGAGGGTGTTGTGGAATCTCAGTACAATGTGCCTCCACAAGGTAGCAGCATGACTCAATCCCCACCCATGGGACTGTCAGCACTGCTATGTCACTGCCCCGAGGGTGGCAGTGGTGGAAGCTAGGCTCTGGGGAAAGCCTGCCTCACCAGGGTGGCCAGCATGCTCTCCATCTGATGCAGGTGTTGTCCAAACCCAGGGTAGACGATCCCGCACCTGGCAGTTAATCATGGGTGACCACTCCCCCTTCACCACCACTCCCAGAGGGGGGCTCAGCCCATCCCGTCAGTCAGTACTACCCAACACCGGAGGTAGTGCAGGGGCAGCAGAGGGGGCACCACCTGCCTGGGTTCCAGATGTGATAAGACTAAACTTGGACTGGAGACAACCTTCACCCATATTGTGAGTTGAGGAGTACATTTTTCAGGCCAATACATTTGCATTTTACAGTTGTTATAGTTTTACACTTGATTGCAGCAACCTTACCATACAATTCATAGAGCTCTAGGGCAATTATGTTATGACACCACAGTCCTGCTGTACACCTTTTTGCTTACTGTTATTGGTATTGTTTAGTGTTTATTGCAATACAGTCATTATTCATTTATTCCACTACACTTCGAATTGCCCATTTATTGCACTACAGTTTTTTATTCTTTATTGCAGTACATTTTTTTTATTCTTTAATGTTTAATGCACTATAGTTAGCATAATATATTTATACTTAACACACTAACGTAGCAACCTGGCCAGGCTCTTGGCATGGGATTGCATGTTGTGAGTCCTCTCTGCTGCAGCTGTTTGGAGAGAAGCACACCATTATGCATACCAGTTTTGTACAGATTTAGCTTGCATTTTAGTAAAATACTGGATGAAATGCTTGCATATGCCTGGGGGTATGCCCAGCCCTGGCATCTTGGACCCAGGTGTCCAAAATTCCCTCTTTTTAAGCTTCAGGTCATCATAGTGACGATACTACTCACCAGTTCAGGGAATAACAATAGCACTGGGTATGGTCCCTGACCAAACCAATCTCTGGCCTCAGCCTTACATTCTGAGCCATGGTAATCACCTGGAAACAGCCTAGGTTCATAACTGTGTATCAGGAGCCCAACAAAAACCTTGGACTCCTGCCCCACCCCATCTTTGCACCCAAAAGTGTGTACTCTCTCCAACACGGCCTGGCATACTGACAGAAAGACGCCAACAAGTTTTGCAGAATTCCTGCCTATTGCCCTTAATATAGGCTGTTTTCTTGCCCTTACATGTCATTAAGCAATATTCAAAAAAAACACCACGTACTTAGTGTCATGCAGACCAGTTAAGCAGAGCTGGGCATTGTGAAAACTCACATAACTGAGGTTTTAGCAAAGCTTACCAATGTGCAAACAGTAGCCGTTAATCACATTTAAGCAGTGCTTAGTACTGCACAGCTCTTCCAAATGTAAAAGTTATGTAAATTTTTGTGTAATTAAAAACATTACATTAAACAAATGGTATGTCTGCTAGGACTTGAACCCAGGACCTATGAAGCTTTACTCCATCACTTTACCCATTTAGCTACTTGGAATAGTATACCTTAACATATACTACTAAGCTACCATGGCATGCCACTCAAAACAGACTTAAACAGGCTTAAACATAAGCAGAAATAAATTATTAAATCCAGTTTCTATTTTTAGATGTCTGGCAGGTGTCAGTTGTCTGTGTATGCATGGCTTGGCATTGCTGCACTCCATGCTGCCCAAATGGATATTAAAAAAAAATTAGAAATTTAAAACACAAACTATTAATTGACAGCACATTTCAACAGCAGCAGGGAACATTACAGGGCACTTCACAATGTACAAAACAGCTGGCCTGCCTTAACACTTCTGCCTACATGGATTCAATATTGTCATTACTATGCTCTCCTTCTGCAGCATTCCATGATTAATATGCATGGCGTGCTACAGAGAGGGAACCATGGCCGTGTACACGGGTACATTGTGTGTAGGCTCTACATGGATTCTACACAGATTTTATTGAATCCTGGGGTGTTTGTATAAATTGACTTTGTGGAATTCTAGTTTTTGGTGTGTTGCTTGTACATCTGCTTCTCAGCAGTATGTGTACTTGTACTGGTGGTTCCAAGTGTGTGTGTGTACTCAAATTACATATGAGAAACTTGAGCCTAAAAATTTGAGAAATTGGTATTCTAACTTCAAAGACTCTCTGCAAGTTTGTACACATACATGTTTGTATGTGTTTGTGTATTTTATATATAGTTTTCCTCATTTTGGATCCCATATAAGGATTGCAGTGGAAACACTTATAAAATACATTGTGTAAAGATTTAAAAATATTTCTGTGTTGAAGTCACCAGAGGTTCATCTGCAGGTTAAAACTGTCATGCCTAAATATCTGCATGCTGGTTCTTTAGCAGTGAATATAATTCCCCATAACTGACCACATTTATGTTACATGCTAAAAAGTGAAGAATGTTTACAAATGATGCATGCAAAGTATACTATAGCCCATGTAAAACAGCCCCCCAAATGTAAATCTATAAACTGAAAATAGCAAAAAAAAAAAAAATAATAATAAAATACAACACAGGCTTCACTCAATCACATTTACTACAAAAAAAAAAAAACTTTATAAACAAAATCCACCACATACACAATCTAGAATCACTGAAAATAATACTGCTGACTGACATGAATCCTCTAGGTTAAAAAAAGAGCTCTTGCCAGATCAAAATATTTAAAATAAAAGAAAACAAAATAAAACATTAACTGCATATAGCCATTTGGAAAAATTCATTGTTGTAAAATATAGCCAATTCTATCAAAACTATTGGGAAAAAGTATATATAAATATATATATATATATATACATACACACACACACACATACATATGTATTTACTTACCGACTAGTATTGAGGAAATGTTTTCCAGCCTTAAGGGTATTGCACACTTTTTCCTTAAGGAAGAACAAAGCAAGAAAAAAAAAAGGGGGGGGGTCTAGTTGTACAAGAAAGACATCTGCATTCAAATTATTAAAATAGATATATCTCTGAGGTCATTTTGCATTCTTTCTAAAAATAAGAAAACAGGATTCATGCTGGTATTGGTTGCTTAAATAATTGAGTGCTTGCAACCTTGCCAGGGTTTCATCAGATCTAAATTATGTTATAATTAACAAGTAATACATATATTTCAGTTTACCGCATTAAAGCCATATAAATTACAACAAAGGCATCAATTCAAGAGGAGTTAAAACAGATCACATTCAATGACAGTGATTGCAACAATGGTCCATAAAGTTTTCTTTTTATAAGAAATTAGGATTCAAGCTTGTAATGCTTGTTTATACCATGGTTTATTAAGTAAAAACAAGAAATGAGTGCTTTTGCCCTTTTGAGAATTTCATAAAATCGAAATTACAATAGAGGCAACAGGTAATATATACTTTTCTGTTTTTCATATAAAAATGTATCTGAATTGCACTGAAGGCATTCAAAAAAGAACACTTAAACAGATCCGATTCATTGACACTGATTGGAATACTGGTGTGTGTGTGTTTGTATCTATCTATATATATATATATATATATATATGTATATATATATATATATATATATATATATATATATATATGTAGAGAGAGAGGGAGAATTTTTTGTGAAACATTTGTTATATAACACCCTCACTGAGGTGTAAAATAATCACCCTCATAAATAAAGTAATGCAAGATTAAATGTTGCCTCAGAACTTGAATACAGCCATTTATGATGTCAAGTAAATCTATATAACCTACTTAAATCCCTTTTTAGTAGAAACACATGCAAGTCGCTTACAATGCTAAAGCCAGTGGAATATATTGGGGTCAGATTTGTGAGAGATTCTTGTACTGTATTATCAGGGAACTTGGTTTAACATTTGTCTTGACAATCATTTTCTAAACCTACCATACAAGATATCTCATGTATTCCAGAGTCCTTTGTGTTCTGATGTATGCATGCACACACATGTCTCTGTTTAATACCTACCGTGATGTAACATTAGAAATAAACACCCCATTCCCACTCTAAAGCCTGGCACTTGCTCACTAAAGCAATTATATAAGTCAGCACTAAAAATTAAAAATTGGCCCTATTTTTCAATTATAAGTCCATGGTGAATCTGGGAATCTTGAGGCAATATTACAACTGCCTCATGTACACACCTCCTCCCAACAAATTCCAATGCAACCATATAGCCAAACTGGAAAATCTGCCTAAGCAGCAGAGACTTCCAAAGCATGCAACACACAGCTCACAAAGCCAGTGTGAGAAGGTCATGGTGAGCTGCCTGTGGACTGCATGAAAGCATGTAGCCCAGGCTGAGCATCTGAAGACAAGATGATCAATTTCAACAATTGGCTTAAGTATTGGTGTCATTCAACAAGCCATGATGCTTTCTTGCACCTGTCATCCCTGGGATATTGGCAAAGGCTCTTGCACCCCCATAGTGCCTTTATTAGGCAAGGCTGAAAAGACAAACCCATGCTACTCAGCCAGAAGTCTAAACCTCAAGATGCATGCACTCAAAACTCTGTGCTGTGCAGTAACAGAAACCTGGTTCAAGGCTCCGAGAGCACCCCTTACCATGTTATACCTCATACCATGTTTTAGTCAAAGATACCCACACCTCCAGGTTGGTGGCACAAACCCATGAACCCACTGGAAAATATCATTATATTGGGTGACTTCAACTACCCTAACATAGACCGAGCATTTATAAACCAAATGCTATGGAACAACTTGTTGCCTCTCAAGAGGGAAAAATACTGGACCTGATCATCACCAACATGGGACCTCAGCCACCTTCAGGAATGCCAAGACCCAATCCTCTAAACAAACTATACAATAGAAGGAGGCTTTCTTGGAACCTGGGTGGATGGGACCAGACTGTGTCCCAGGCTGCATCCTACATGAACTCCAAGAAGAACTAAACCCAAACATAAAACTACTGTTCAATCTCAGCCTTCTTGGTCTGCAAAGCTATGGAAAGGATCATCATGGACCTCATAAAATATTGGGGACCGGTGGTCCACACAGCCTATCTGGACCTTGCAAAAGCCTTTGATACAATACCTCATTGTCACTAGATAGGTTGCAAGAAACAGATAACTGGTGCTAGAGCCATGGCCTCAAGCTAAATGCCAAAAGTGTATAGTCTCTTACTCATCCCTCATCAGCACTCTGCAATAAAATCCCAGTCCAAATTCATTTAAAATGGGTGATAAATGCCCTAGGGCAGAAAGCCTAGTATGAACCTATGAATCTATGTGAACATTATATACAGTGAGAAGGAAGTAATGCATAAGTATATTCACACTTAGGTTCATGTCTGCATTAAGATATCTTTACAAAAGAAACGGATTTGTATGTAAAACCAGCCTTCAGATGAAATCTGGAAACTCTCCTTTTTTAATAGTCCATGAAATGAATGATTGTCAGACTATTTGATATATATGAAAAATACTGAAAAGTAATGCAGCAACAAGTTGGCCTCGAATATTATTGATGCAGATTTGTAACTCGGCTGCCTTTCTCTGTGTTCCGTTAAATTTGAAAAATTGCCACACATTTTTCAGAATGTCATGATTATTAAACTTGTCATGGTTCAGCCAGTCACGTTTGTTTTCACTTTACATCGTAAAGTATTATTTTGCATTTTCTAAATGGAATCCGCTTTTATGTATGTTTTTCTTTCGGCTTTTCCTGGTTAGAGGTCGCCACAGCAGAACTTTGGTCCGCTAATGATTGGCAGTAGATTTTCTTATGGGTGCCGAGGTGCCAGCTCGATGCTCAATCTTCAGCGAAGGCATGCCCATTCTACACATGTCTTTCGAATGCCACTCTACCTCGGGGAGGACATGCAGACTCCACACAGAAGGCGCTGCAGCCAAGAATCGAATGGGAGAACCTCTTGCTGTGCGGCAACAATGCTACCGCTGCACCACCGCAGATTCCTCATCAGCTTTTATATATGTTTTACAGATTTGTCTTTATTATTATTGTAATGGGACCTCTGTAATGAAGGCATATTGTAAACTGAGGTAACTCTGCATGAAAAAAGTTATACCTACATTATTATTTCTGAAAAGAGGTAATATATTTAAAAATTGTTTATTGCACCAAAAGACCATTCTAGATGGTAATCAGTGGACATGAGAACTATAAATGTCATATTTTCATGTGCCGTTAATGTTTCATTACACTCCTGAAATTGATATCCTTGTACAAAATCACATGCATGGCTAGGCAGTTGTATTTCCTTTGTAGATGGCTAAAAGATGAGATTGTAAAATATAAAAAAGTTCAATATAGCTCCAAAAGGCTAGACTGGGAGACCAAAAAACAGCAAAATTATGCAAGTAAAAAAGTAGAAGGAATCCCAGAAGACAAAGCTAATTCTTTTAATAAAAACAAACCTTGACAACAGATGGTGAGCACTTTCACACCAAAGTGCTTCTTCAGACAAATAACATCACAGCAAAACACATTTATATAGTAAAACAGCAGTCATCAATTATTAAAATGAACAATTATCACTTAAGTAAATCCCTTGATTTTAGAATGGGTTTTAAAGAAACCCTGTCATTGGGGCCAGGTTTCCTTTCAGCTCCAAACCTCAAAATCCACTGACGTTCTCTCTCACTTCACTATAATTCTTTAAATCACCACCTGTGGGATTGTTAAACACTACCTCCATTACTTTAAAAACAAAACTATGTTGCAAGTCCAATTCTAGCACATGATTAGCTAAAGCATTTATAGCATCACACTTTTTTAAAGTGATCAGTAAATGGACCTATGCACTGTAAGCAATGACTTGTCATTAGTGATACTTAACAGAACTTGCATTTTTTACCACCAGTTTGTTTTTGTCTCTAATATTTTACTTGAAGCCACATTACATGCAATAAACATCAAAAATGAACTGCAGTTTCATCAGGATGCACTTGGAACAGGTAAGCTTTTTAATGTTTTACACACTGCAGTGACAGCAGATCAGTCATGCTTTAGTACGCTAATATTTTGTATTTGAATGTAATTAGCACTTTGGCCATTTTCCACCAAAGAGATACTTATTACACTGAATATGATTTCCAATATTTTTTGGCAAACTAATCAGATGTGTTGTTGAAATATACCATCCACTTCCATGTAATCCACTAGCTTAATAATGAGTTTCTTGTTAACACAGTCATCTTCACCATCTTCCTTTGCTTTTATAAAGCATTTTTATGTTTCTACAAACTGTCTCAACAAAACAGCTGTAGTTTTCATATGCATTGTCTGTTCCACAACTGTAGTTTGTCATCATTACTTTATCTGCATGTTCTATAAAAAATGAAAAGCATGAAGGACTTTTGTTCATTGTGTGCCATCATCATAGTTCGTTGTCTTTACTCAGAACACAAGTCCATCAGCATTTTAAGAATAACATTTCAGGCATAGACACCTACAGCTTGAATGATTTGAGGCATTTCACACATGCAGATATGGCTGATGTCTATTACATGACCTACCTGTTGGTTTTAGAGGAGGCTCTATTCCGAGTAATAGCTTTAATCTCTTGGCATGGATCTTGCCTTGGTAATGGGATTCAGCCACTATTGCTGATGTAAAAGACATATTGCAGAGTGTACAGCATTTGTTCTTATCCACATCTCCCTCATCAGTACCCTATAGAAACAGCCAAAAACAAGAGTCAGAACTGTAACTATAAATACAACAGTAAAAAAACAATAAAAATAAGGTTATGTTTTTACTTAATCTATCCAATTTAAAATAGTATATTGTATATAAATGTTTATTCAAAGTGTCATAAACCAATTAATATGCGGCTGTCATGTAGCATGTAAGTTCTACCCTGAGTTAAAAACTGAAAAAAGTATAATAAATAGACACATAACAGGTCATACATATATAATTCTACTCCATTTCCTTGTTTTACTTCTCAATTTTTAGTTTGGCTAAAGCAACACTATTTCAGTGAAATGCTATTTATTCCTTCTGAAATGACTGGTACCATGCAACAAAGAAACTTGCCCCTTAACCCTTAGGATATTGTAATCAGTTTCAAGACACTATTATCATATGACTTTAACAGATGTCACTGAGGAATTGTTTCCCAAGCATCAACTGCCTGAGAAATACAAGATGTTGAGGATCAAAATGCTAATGGCTGTTTTACATTGAAAATCACTACCATTGTGGTTTCTGTGTGCCCACTGGCAGTGATTCTTTGTTTTAGGAGAGTTCTCCCTTTGTGTTTGTGTGACACAGAAATGTGCAGCTTGCCTATCACATCTGTAAAGAAGCTGAGCTAACTAAAAGTCAAGTTTAGGCACCAATCCCTTCAGAGTTCACTGCTGCTAAACAGTACACTATTCTGACGCTTTAGAAGGTAGATGGATTGTGTTGCTCCTTTGCTGGCCATATGTCCCCTATTGGGGAAAAACTTCCATTTAATAATCTTATTAATACTTTCTTCTTTAGGAGTTTGTTTTAATGGACTGTTAGGAGACTGCTGTACTTTTAAAAAAGAGCATTCTTTTTTTCCTGTCAGTTTAAAAGTTGTTTGAAATTGTTTTATTTTGTGGGAATGGTAAAGTGTTTTAATGCTGCTTTTTTACTTTCTGTGAAAAAAGTGCCTTTTAAAGATTCTTTTTATGGGTGTTTGCTACTTGTTTTCCAGGGAAAGAGGCACAGTTTTCAGTTTGAGCACTGTGCAATCTGTCGGTCCTTCTTCCATACTCAAAAAGAAAAAGCTGTCAGTTTTCCTTAGCTGCAGGTGGAGTTCTCTGCAGTTACCATTAGTTGTACTTCAGACCACTCATCCTTTACCTCAGATACCTCTGGTGTAGCACCTACAGCCACTATGGACATTGGGGTTAGCCACATCCGCTCCAGCAGTTGGGGTCCCCTCAGTGGGCAAAGGAGAACCATTATTGTTTCTGGGAGATGGTATTGAGCAGGCTTCTTTGTTTTGTCAGGACGTTGTGCCTATCCCTGGGTAATCTTTTGCTGCCACTAATAATGCTTTTGTTCCCATTTTTTTGTGAAAAATAAACAGAAAACAAAGAATTTATCTACTCCTCAAATTTCCTTAGAATGGAGTACCTTACTATTTTTGTTTCAGGGTTTAATTCAGACTGTTGATCATTCTTGCAAAGTAGTTTCTGGTAAAATAGAGGGATACCTCCTTCCCTGAAGATGCTCAAGGTTTTGAATATAGACAAGAGGTTGAAGGGACAGATGCAGGGTTTTTTCCTCAAATTTCTGACTGGACTCAATCTGAGGAGAGCTCAATTTCTGACTTTCCCTGTAAGGAGTAGTTTTTCTCCAAGACTATTGCTAGAAAGTGCCGGTGTTTTCAGTGGGAGAACACAGACTTCTCCGTCCCTTGGAAAATACTATGAGCTGTTACAGAAGGACTTTCAAGAACCTGCACCCATTCCTTCAGTTATGTCAGCTTTTTAGGATAAGTGCATGTGTTACTGCCTGCAGTTTTCCTGATAGCCAGCCAGCTGCCCTTAAAAAGGCAGATTTGATGTATTAAGTCCTTCAGTCTTTAAGTTTTTATACACTCTTCCTAAACCTGTTCCAGAAGCTGTAGTTTTAATCCTTCTGCTGCTAAAAACTTAATTCCATACCTACTATTTCTGATGAAGATGGGATGATTATTAACTGGGAATTGAGTCTTGGTATTTAAATAGCAACATTTCAAGGCTATCCCAACCACTAAAAGTCTTATGATTTATATTTCTTCCTCTGATCACTTTTTTTTTCATTTTTATATAATATTGCTGTTAAATTTAAAAATTCACTGAATGTAAGAACAGTTCGATTTCCATTTTTTTTTTTGTAATAACTTTTCTAGCTGCTGCCAGGAGACTCCAGATTTTTTATTGTTTGACTTTTGCAGATGGGAAGTGGGACATTTATTAGTATAACTGATCTAGTTAAAGTTCAATCATCAGATCATAAGCCCTTAAAAATATACTTATCTCTCCCCACTATACATTTTGTTTTTCACAATCCAGAAATGTTTGCTCAGTCAGCTTTTACATTTTTATAACATCTCCAACAAAATGAGGAAGCCATTTTACTAAAGTTACAGATTTTATAGGGGTAACAAACATGCTATGTACATCTTTCCACACAAAGTTTCCAGTATAAACTTGAAATTTGACTAACTGATTTAAGTAATACAATTTTATTCATACCATCTACTGAGTCGCTCAATCCACTATTTAAAAGGTTCCCAAATTTTGCATTAAAATTATTTATACTTAACTTGTATAATTTGGACATGCTTGCTTTGTAGGTCAATTTACCTTCGATGATAGCATTCAAAAGTTCAGAAAGGTATCTTACACCCCCCAATTTCGACCTATTGTAGCTGCCCAGGAATCCAACCATATCCCATAGCTACTTTTGATTGGTAGATGGTTTAAATCCATCTATGATCTGACACTACATTTAAGACTCTTGGGACTTTTTTGGGTCACCTAAAACCACATTTATGGAGTAGTGAGATACGATTTCTTACTACTGATGTTAACCATTTTCCTGAAATCTGTATTGTTTGCATTATATTTAGAACCATTGCAAAGAAAATAAGGGGCACAGAAATTCAAGGATATAATTGGTATGGTAGTCAGGAAAAGCTGGCTGTATTTGCAGATATTTTATACATGACAAAACCAGAAAGGGACATTACAGTGGAACCGTTTAAGATGGTTTCAAATCCTCAGTTGTTTCAATGGTGTCTGTGATGTAAAGTGTTGGCAACTAAAGTCATATCATTTTGTATGTTTTTCATTTATATAAATGTAAGGTTGCATTTGTCATATGTGTAAATTTAATAAAGTTGTTTGAAAACAAAATCAGTATTTAGGTTATTTGGAACTATTCAATGAAAGTCTGAGTTTTTATCAGATAAGATTAATTTAATTTGTGACTTGATTTCCCTTGTGTTAGACAATAATTAACTGTACTTTGAAGATGAACTATTTAAACGGAATAAAAGAGTAGTGACAGGCTCAGCCTGTGTGCCCATATACACTAATCATGTTAAGGTGGATTGGGCAAGGCAATGGGGGTGATTCTTTAAAGCTTACATGAAGCGAATTTCCATGTAAAAATAGTGGTAAGGCTCAAACGTGGAACATGGCTGCCGAGTGATCCAGGAAACAAGGCATGGGGCATGCACAAGAATCCTAATACTGTGTGGACACGGAGGTGTCCGCGGAATGCAAATCACCTCATCTTCTGGTAAAAAACATGCAAATTAGGTGATTTTTGTGATCCAGGAACCCTAAAGGCACCCATGTAGGTGTTGTGTAAGGCTGAAAAATTTCCACAGTTACTAACCGTGTACTGGAGCACCAACATTAAACTTGGGCTGTAATAGCCCAAATAAAAGGTTGTAAAAGGTGCAGTAGGCAAATGGCCAAAACTATGGCCAGTGATGTAAAAAAAATTAAACTTTTTTTAACACACATGCCACGTTTAAGTGGTTCATAGCAATGCACAAACATGCTATTTTGCAAAAAGAAAAAAAAAGAAAAACTGAAATATTTAAAGGTATTCAGAGTTTTTACATTATAGTGGCCACCATGCGGACTCCTACAATGGAAGGTTATAGTAGTTGCTAAGAACATAGGCTTTGGTATAGTGCAGTATCTAGGGTATACGCAATTAGGTGTATGTAAATGAGGCAAGTTTATTGACTAGCAAAATGGGCCACCATGTCTGCACATACTAACTGTGTAAGGTCTAGAACCATTGTAGTGTAGGCGGAAGAGACAGCTGACAGGAAAAGGGTGTATGTCAGAGTTTGTGTAAGACTGGAGATCAGCGGCATCTATTTGTGCTCAGCTAAGCAAGGAGGGGGTGTCTGAGGCTGCTAAGCTGTGCTTAGCTGCTTAAAGAAAAGCTAAGCATGACTATGTACAGGGAAGGGCTGTTTCTGCTCAGCAATGTTTACACTAGCTCTGCGAGTTTACATGGAGCTCTGTGGGGCTTAGCAATGGAAGAAATTAAAAGAAAAAAGGGGGAATAGCCTGGGAAAGCCAATCAAGCATAAATGACTGATAAGCCCTATTCCAGTCACATTGGCCCATTCAAACCCTCAATGATATACCTATCAGGTGGAATGTATTAGTCAGCCAATCACACAGGCTGTATCTGCACCATGCCAGTATAAAGTATGCATACACCCTTCAATCTGATTTTTCCCACATACTATGCACCATTAGAGTACACACTTGGTAATTTGACAAAATGGTAGGGGCTGCTGCTCTGCTATATCTGTATGCACTACAGGCTGAGGTCAGTGATGATGCTGACAATAGGCCCAGACTGAGGAGGAGAAGAGTGTTCAGGCCCAGGGTAACCTTTCAGGGTCTACATGAGCTAGAGATAGTGGAGCACTACAGGGTAGACAGGGACATAACACAGTAACTCACCAAGCTCTGCCGGCCTCACCTCAGACCCAGAGCCAACAGAGGGGAACCCATCCCAGTGGAAAGAGGTATGTGTAACCTTAAGAATACTAGCTACAGGTGCTTTCCAAAGACTTACTGGGGACATCATGGGGATCTCACAGGCATCCACATCCAGGGTACCTCCAGTTCCTGGATGTCATGCTAACACATGCCAGTGAGCACATTTATTTCCCCAGCACCCCTGAGGAGAGGGCTAGCAACATGCGTCTCTTCCACCATGTAGCACACTACCCAGAGGTACTGGGTGCCATAGACTGCATACATTTGCACATCAAAGCACCACTCTGTGAGGAGGGTAGAGGCTACATCAACCGTAAGGGATATCACTCCAACTGCCAGGTTGTGTGCAATGCCCAGGGCATTATCAATTTGTGTGCTGGCAGCCCTGGCAGTTATCATGACTCCCACATCTGGCATGCATCACAGCTGGTGCCAGGCATTTGCCAGGGTGGACATCCTGTACAGCCATCTACTGAGGGATGCTGGCTACTCACTGGAACTGTGGATGATGACACCCAGAAGAAATGCACACACACCAATTGAAAATGTCATAATGAGGCACACACACAAACTAGGAACATCATAGAGAATGTGTTTTGGCTGCTCAAGGAATGGTTCTGCTTGCTTGACATATCTGGTTGGGTCCTGGAGTACTCTCCAGCCACATGTGCACACATGTTCATAGTATTTGCCATGCTACACAATATGATCCTGTGGAAATAGCTGTTGCAGGAACATCACAGGGAAGGGGGAGACAGTCTCCCACCATTGCCAAGGTCCCCACAGGCACAGGGAGACTCTGAGGAGGAACCCCCTCAGCCTGTCCCTGTAGGCAGATGTAGGTGTGCCCAGTACACCCTGGCCTTGGCAAGGAGGCAATGCATAGCACATACATTGACACCCTAGGGGCCCAGGGACTGGCATCTCACTCCGACTGGCATGCACACAGAAAAATGGATGTCAGACACATCATACTACCTATACCTTACCGTGTATAGGCTATGTACTGTGTGTATCCAACAGAGTCAGCCCTAAAGCACTGTCCTCGCAACTGCTGCTGGCACAAGGTAAGTCACTCTTCTTAACAGTAAATGAATGGGGTAGTAGACTGTGGTAGCATATTTATGGTATAGCTGCATGTGTGCATTAGAATGGAGTGGGTTACCGGGATAGCAGCAGACAATGGACAGCCATGTGGGACAACAGGAACTCTCTCCCAAATACTGGCTACCTTACAATATGTAGTAGGGCGTAAGCTAGCAAAATCCACTGCACTATGCGAGGGACTTCTAAACAGTGGGGTCATAGGACAAATCCATGGATGTCAGTGTTGGAGTTCCATGCATACCTCTAAAATAGGTTCATAGGTTGGTACTAGGCTATCGGCCCTCTGGCCTATACAAGCCTAGCCATAACAATTCCCTGGATATTTCTTTCCACAATATTTACTTCCCTGGACCCCTGTCTAGCAGGGTGACTGACGTGATCCCTGGGGTGAATTTCCTATCTCCCATCCAATTGTCAAGGTTCCTTTTGAAGAGGGCCAAGGAGGCGCTCTGCTTGACATGTATGGGCAGTCTATTTCAGAGTCTAGGGAGTCTCTGGGGCGGGAACCTATCCCTCCAGCATGTTTTCTTCATTGTGATGACAAGGTTTAGATCCCTGGATCATATGGTTCTGAGGGATTGGGATTTCTAGAAGTGGAGTATGTCCAACAGCTCAGGGTTTGACATGGCCTTATACGTTAAGCAGACATCGCCTCTGAGTAGACGATATGCCACAGAGTATACCTGGAGTTTTTTTAGGTGGTCAGCATAGGGCATCTGCTTTAGGCCTGTGATTCTTTTAGTGAGGCATTTCTGCGGCTTTTCCAGCTGTTGCAGATGTCTTGTGAGGTACATACCAAACAGGGCATTGTATTCTATAATGGGTCTGAGGGATGAGTACAGTGAGACAATGACCTCCCTTTTTCTGGATGAAAAGCCCTTCCTGATGAGGTGTGTCTCCTAGAAGGATTTCCTGACTGTTGTTGCAGTGTGGTTATCGAAAGTGAGACCACTGTCCACCTGTGTCCCTAAGTCTGCCATCATACTTTGTGTTTAGTGTACTGCCACCTATGTGGTAATTCATGGGTACATGTTTTTTCAGAAAGGGGATAACTGCACATTTCTTGGCATTAAGCTCGCGCCCATGGCTCTGGCACCAAGCATCTGTTTCTGTAAGGCCGTTTTGTAGAATATCAAATAGCTCCCAGTTTACAATCATCTGCAAACTTAGTTAGCCAGAGTCCCTTAGTGTTGGCCTGTATTTCAGAGAAGTAGATGCCAAACAAGCATGGTCCCATGACTGACCCCTGAGGTACTCCACTTGTCACTTGTCTGGAGCTGGACTTGGAGTTGGCTACTTTTACAGTCTGTGTTCTGTCAGTAAGCCAGATGGCAACCCATCAAGTGACATAGGGATTTATGCCCAGCTTAGTAAGTTTATCTATGATTCCGGAGTGGGGGATGGTGTCTAAGGTCATGGTGAGGTCTAGATAGGCGGTGTGGACCGCCTTACCCTCGTCCACAGCTCTGGAGACTGATTCAAAGAAGTTAGTCATGTTCAGGAGACAAGCTCGGACCTTCACGAACCCAAACTGGGTGGGGTCCAGTGTTTGAAGGTTGCCAATGTCTATGTTTATAAGTTCCATGATGCTTTGCATGCCCAATACAGCAATAAATCTGTACAAAGCCATAAAGAAATGCGGGGCAAAGGTCCACAAACAGGGACATGTCTTAAATAGTGCTGTTACAAATATAGAACGTTGATAGAGTAACAGGTGTTGCAGTAGCATGACTTCTCTGAAGGGCAAGAAGTCTGAAACTCAAATGTCTGTCATTACTTTCTAACTTCAGTCTTAAATTATTTCACTATTTGCCATATAACCTCAGTGTTATGAAACATGAACCCAAAGCATGAACCAAACATCTGAACAGTCTGTGAAGATGTGTACAGTTGAGAGGAATGCCCACCAATACACCTGTGTTCACATACAACTGCAGTAACATTTATGTTTGTAAAGTAATAGCAGCACCACACATTCCTAGGGCTGTCACAATCAACTTAATAATTTCTTCCATTTCTACAGTATGCAGGCATCAATGTGCTATTTATGTTTTTGGTTAATAGTGTCAGGAAGTAGACAGTACTTACTAGTGGCTGTTGTGGCTTACTGGTCTAAGTACAGTACTGTGGTTGTCAGGGTCCATGGCTCAAGACTGGCTGTGTCAACTCTTTTGCATATCATCTACACCAATGGTAGTAGTTGTACATACTGTTCAGAAGTCTATTTGTTACTACAGGAAAGTTGGACAATGGAGGGACAGGAGACCAGACATATGGACAGTACCACAGCTCTGTGTAACCCACACAGTGTCTAGTAGAACAGCAGGTTATAACAGGTCAGTCTAGTGGCAGGATATAAAGGCTGACACATTACTGTGTCTATACTGACAACAAAGGTTGTCACAGAATGTCCACATGTATGCCTCATATATCTGTTATGCCTGTCATAACACTGTATTTGCCTGGCAAACTATTTGTAAACCAATAAAGGTTGATGTGAAAACATCAATGACAGACCGTTGAGATGCAGATTTCATACCCATAAGTAAATGCAAGCTCATACAAAGCCATTCTGTCTACATTTGGAAGGGCAAAATCAAGAGCCTGCCCCCATGTCTTGGCCACTGTCTGTTATATGTGGGCCTGTGCAGATGTCTGTATGTAACTGTTTGAGAGCCATGGCCAACATGTTGCCTTATAATAGTGCAACACAAACAGTCTGAGGACCACAGCAGATGTATGAGGGACAATGATGGGCAACCTACTAAACAGATAGTCAGAGGTGTAAGCCTGTAACTCTGTGTGTGATGTTATGACTTCTACCCCACTCACACCATAACTACAAATATATAGCAACTGTAGACAAAGGCTGTGACTGGACAACAGAAGGACAGAGACACATAAGAGGAAGGGGGAACCACTTGTCAGACAAACATAGAATGTGCACACAAGAACAGTTTCTGCTGTAACATGGTTCCCTGCAGTGTATGGAGTCAGTAAACAAATGTCTGTCAGCACTCCCTCACATTACTCTATATATTGATCTGCCATTCACATACCAGGAAATCAGTGCTATGTAGAATATACCCCACATTATGGAAAATTCTGCTCAGTCCAATGCATTCTGTACCCAGCCCAGGATATGACTCCATTAATAAGGATAACATACAGCCAGGAGATCCCTCAGCCAGTATATCACTGAGGTGCTGAACTGTTTACATGGGTTTATCAGCCAATCAGCTATAGCACAAAAAATCCTGGACCGGACTACAGATAGCTCTGGACTGGAGTCCCACTGTTACTACTGAAGGTCATACTGGGCATGCTCCTACAATTAGAGAAGTACAGCCCATGTCTAAACCCATATCTGTTTATTGAGCTGTGTTGTCCATATATGCCTTTGCTTACACACAGCTATGTGCACCTTAATTGTCTTTCACCACCCCATCAGACAGGATTACCCTCAGCTATCTGTATGTGGCACACATAAGATATATCTGCATCTGATGAGTGTGATATATATATATATATATATATATATATATATATATATATATATATACATATATATATATATATATATATATATATATATACATATATATATATATATATACATATATATATATATATATATATATACATATATATATATATATATATATATATATACATACATATATATATATATATATATATATAGATATAGATATATATACATACATACATATATACACACACACACACATAACAATTATAGACAGGCAGACATGATGGGGGGTGACAGAAAGAGAGAGATATAGAGAGACTCTTTGAAAGGCATGTAGGGAAGTACTGCTGCAGCCATTTGCACACCAGATGTAACCAGTGGCACATGCAAGTATGAAGGTGAGCTCCATTATTTAATAGTGAAGTAGGGGTTGTAATCTCACATCACCTGCCTTGTGTGTGTGTGTTTCTGTATCTATTACATTTACAGCAAAATACATATGCCCGACAAGCCTTTGTCTGTGTAATGGTCATCCATTTTATGGGCCTGTTAGTAGTGTCATCCACAACAGTGGCCCACCTGTCAGCAGCATCAGAAACTCTTAACATAAATGAGCCTTGTGGTCCATGCAATAACTATGTAGTAATATAGTGCATACAACTAGATAGGAGTTCTAATCTCACCACTTGCAACTGTGTGTCTGTCTGTGTCTTTGTGTCTGTCTGTGTCTTTGTGTGTATCTGTATGTCTCTGTGTGTGTGTGTTTGTAGGTTAAACCATTTTGAGGCCTGTATCACCCAGTAAACCACACATTGCCCTACTTTACAGGGCCTGCTGATGTCATCCACTTTAGATACAGCACTGGGCACCTTATAGGCATATAAGCCCTGCGGCTCACAATAAACTAGACAGGTAGGGGTTCTAATCTCAAGACTGTCAACTGTGAGTGTGCGTGGGTTTGTTATACAATTTTGAGGCCTGTTCTGTCCCCCTGACACCTCCATTGCATTAATTGACAGGGTCAGTTGATGTCGCCAACCTTAGATACAGCATTGAACACTTAGCAAGCATATAAGCTCTGTTGTGCACGTGATATATATGTAGCTCTATAGTATAATAAACTATATAGGTAGGAGTTCTAATTTCAAGACTGCCAAGTGAGTATGCATGTGTGTGCGCGCGCACTCGTGTATGTGCGCACGTGTGTGTTGGTTTGTGTGTGTGGGTTGGTTATACCCTTTTTAGGCCTGTTCCACCATCGGGACACCCCCATTGCAATAATTGACAGAGCCTGTTGATGTCATCAACCTTGGATGCACTGTTTCACACTCTGCAGGCCATACCTCTCAAATGTATACAGTTTTGCAGAATGTTCAGATGATTGTCTCATACAGTTTGTGTGTGTCATAAACTTATGGTTTCCTGGCCAGTCATTGGGAAAGCATTAAGATCTTAAGTCAGACAATAATGACAGACATCTGAATGTCAGATGTCATACCCTTTAGAAAAGTAATGGTAATATGAAACTGGTCCCTCTATCAATTATCTATGTTTGTAAGAGCAATATGTAAAACCTGTCCCTATTGTTGGGCCTGTATGATCCCATTATTGAAGGCTTTGTCCACATGTGTTCTAACAGGTTGAGTGGTATGCTGAAGGTATATCAGCTCCATGGCATATGCATTAAGGACATAGCACTATACTACATGCTACTAGATAGGTAGGGGTTGCAATCTCAATACTGGTGTCTGTGTATGCATATCCTCTGTAGCAGTGTGACTGTCTTGCCTGTGTGTGTGTAATGCCTATACCATTTTGTGTGCCTGTGCCACCCTGTTAACGCCAGAGTAGTAGTGGCAGGCCATGCAAAACTGTATAACCTCTGTGGTTCATGTACTATGTATATTGTGCTATCATATGTATAACTAGCCAAATAGGGGATCTACTATCAACAAGGGTGGTTCATGAGTGGGGTGTGTGTATACATATGTATACCCCCTTGCAGCACTGGGCCTGTGTTATGGCCACAAACCTACCTCTCGACCCTTGCAGAAAGGCATCTGTAGAAAGCCGTACAGAAAAGTGGGACAAAGGCCACATATTAGGGTCAATCTTTAAATATTGCACTGACAAACATACACAGGGGATAGCATAACAGGTTGTGCATTTGCATGCATTTTCTGAAGGGTATGAAGTCTGATAAGCAAATATCTGTCAGTATTGTGTAACATCAGTCTTTAATGAATTCACACAACTTTGCCAGAAAACCACAATGTTATGGCAAATGTAACAAAAATATGTGGCAAACAGCAGGACATTCTGAAGATATCGGTACAGGTGGGGTTATGGCCACCAGCTGTCCCACCCTGCAGTCCATGTTAAGCCAGGTGTGACCTGTGATAGACACAAACAATACAGAGGTTCCCAGAGTGTAGGACAACAAGCATCTACTAAGATTGTCTACTGCATGCATAAGCCAGTTACTTCACATCAGAAAAACCTTACTGGTATGAGGTATGAGAACTAGTATAACCTATGGTGATGTGACACAAATAAGCAGTCATATTTGGCAAATAAAGGGAAGTCCTGTCTCGTGCACTTGCCTTGGGTCATGGTATGTCTTGCCAAGCATCACAGTACTACAAGACGTGTCCCACATTCCACATTTGATAAGGTGGCAATCCTATCCTGTGTTGCCTATGTGTGTGCCATATGTAGACATGTGTATGTCCTGTGAGTAGCTTCCAACTACAGTGACCTTCATGTATGAAGGCATGAATACAAACCTCCACCTCCCACATATATGTAGGTACTGCCCAAAGCTGTGGTAACTGAGAGTAGTGTGCTGTCTGTCATTGACCCACAAACCAATTTTAACACACTGCAATGGGGTCATACAGCAGGTATGGAATGATGGCCCAGTCCTGGCCTCCAGCTGAATGCAAAAACAGTTCCATCGTACCATATAGCGAGGTCATGAACCCACTATTTCCCACATCAACACCACAACCATAAATGCCTGGTGACAGACCTGGCTACTCTGGTTGATAACACTGTTGCAGTCACCCATGAAGTAGCGTACGTGGTCAGAAAAGGCTTGGACATGGTTCACCACATAGGTAAAGGGACTGCATCCAGACAAAAGGTGGTCATTACCTATGTATAGTCTTCAGTCAGTACAGCAAGACATTAGCAGCATGGCTGGTCTGGTATGTACCTATTCAGATATCTGCACCAAATGGTAAGGCTATGTTAAAACACACAAAGTGTATCCAGTGCCTTCAACACCTGTGCCATGCACACAGCTTCAAATCAGTACTGCACCACTCTGTATTGGACAGGTTGCCCACAGGTGGGCTTGTGGTATGTCTAGAAAGCAAGGTTGTGGTCAGTCCTTCAACAGCTGCTCCATGTATGTCAGTATAACTCTGTGTGCATTACTGGCACAACAAGCTTGAATCACATATGACACAGCAAAATAAACAGCCTTAGAGACAGGTTTTTCTCCCAGAGGCTGCCCTGTGTCAGGAATGCACACCGCAAAAATGTAGAGTACCATACAGACCCTCATCAACTGCATCAAGGTTGAATGGATGTCAAAAAAAAACATCTGTCCCAGGGGTTCAAAGTGTTTCAAGCAATGGCAGGGGCAACAGATCCTGGTAGATTATTCTGATGGGGATACAGTACTGGATCGGCTGTTAAGGGATCCAGGGCCAGTATTGTAGTAACCTCCTCTATACCTATGAACCTGTGATACTATGGAACTCCCAGGTGACATGTAGCAAGAGTAGCATGCTGTGTCAAGGGGTATGCATGCAAGGTATGCTGTCTCCCCCATTGTCCCTCACACACTGTTCTGCACATACACACCTATGTAAACATGGACACACACAGCTGTACCTTGCCAGTGAAAAGGTGTCTGTGTTGCCACTCTGCCATCCTCAGTTGCAGTACTGGCAGCAGCCCACCATGACTTACACACACTGATACCTGGAACAAAAACAGAATAAGGTCTGTGAGACAACAGTCAGTCAGCAGTACTAACAGCAATAAATCATCATGGCACAAATGTATGTACACCTTGATGTGTACGCATGACAAGTTCTAGCAGACAGTACCTTACAGGCCATAACACTACTACACTACACACTGCCATTACCTGTATTATATTCACCCTGTGCAACAGACACATATAAGCATGTTCCTGCATCGATGGTACGGATAGCAGGGATACGACACAGGTATCATTACATGCACAGGGTGAAGTGTGGGGTTGGCAAAGACCTAGGGTGTGCCATACAGTTGACAGCATGTGTGTGCGTCTGGAGGGGTGCTGGTCAGCTGGCCCATGGAGAGGAGTTGAGTGCATCTGCCTATCATTGTGTGTGTGTGCATGCGCACACAAAAAGCCATGTGGTAGCCCTACACAAGACTGTTGGATAGCTGTGGATGGTACATGGCAGAATGTGTAGTGTGTCTCCAGCCACAAACATGGAAACTGGTTCTGACAGGAGTGGCAGTGGCACCATCATGCCCAAGGCCAAATGTGGTGGTACTACCTGACGGTGACCGGTGTCTGCTGGGTCTGTGTTCCTCATGGGAATGCCCAGGACCATGTGCCCATGACCTGCAACATTGTGGTGTGGACAGCACCCTCCCTTTTTTATTGCTGGTCGTATTTGCCAGTACGGGAGTGTGACTGTGCATGGCCACGTGGGCTCTCAGCTGATGATGTTACTGACCTTCATCCATGTGTCTGATGCCCTACTCCCACCACATGTTCAAGCACAGACGTTGCGCAGTTAAGGACTGACAATGTCTCACTCCACTGTCTATCCACTACATCAGCAAAATGACATAAGGCATCACCAATTCCTTGGATGGTGTCATGCATGCCAGGCAGTGTTTCATACATGACTCTGAGCATCTGTCTGGTGTACCATTCACAATGTGCCTGTGCCTCCATGACGGACCAAAACCTGCATCAGGTGATGTGCTGTGACACCTCTGACAGGGGCTGGATGGGTGGCAGTCCACCTTCAAGCACCCCGTCAATCTGCTTGTGGAGGACCTAGCCAGCTCTCTGGCTATGGCTAGTGTCTACAGTCACTGATGCCATAGGCACCACACTACCCTGTTCAATGCCACCACCATCCCACTGCTCAATATTTGTGGTGCTGGGGACCAGGTATGTGTGGGTATACTGACTGTGTGTGGGGGACACTGTGGGAGGACGTGGGATGTCAACCATTGGGACAGATTCAGCATCCAACAACCCCACCTGTGCCTCACAGTGGCCACCATTATCAGTGTCTGGTGAGACAATGACTTCAGGATGTAAGGGGGACACACTCCAACCCCCATGGTCACCTGTGAGGGGAAGACAACATGACTACATTAATTCCTGCACTGTAATGTTTGTTGATACACACACACACGTGAGGTGCCACAAAGGGATTCTACAGACTACACTTTCTGACTGATGCTATGCACAGCACATGATCAGACCACAACAGAAATGCTCTGGACAGGCCCCCAACAACATGCAGTGCAGCTATGTCCAGTTAATGTTGCTAGTACTATACACCTCTGAGATACTTGACAAGTCTGAGTATGTGATGAACCTTCACCTAACACACTGCAGCCATGTACACAATAGTAATGCACCCCTGTATAGCACAGTGGCTGCACCTATTCAAAACTATGTAGTAATATGTTACAGCTCTTACAAATATGCTACTGTGATTACCAGTGTGATGCACTGCAGTGAACCCCACCACAACTTAACATGCACATATTGCAATATGGGTACTCTTAACAGTTGTGTGCATGGTAAAATGGCAGACCTTAATATGCCTAAGGTATAGGTGAGCCATAACATGATAGTTCCACACTCCCCAGCTACAGGCTGATATTCCCCAGCCACACCAGAGGTACCTATGGAGTTGTGGGGGATTGGTAGTGTCAGAGCACACACATATGGCAGTGGTGCAGGTTAATACGTGCATTTGTCAACCTGTACAGTACAAGCTGCGATACTACCCAAATTGCTGACATTCACAGTATGTGTGTACATGTGTGCATTAATAAACCTCAAACACAAATGCAGATTGACCTGACATGTGTACAGGTATGCAGAGGCTGCTAGTATGAATGCTACAGTATTAACGTGATGACCATTGGAGGCTTACCTGGACAATCCTTGGCTATGGACTCTGTGCCACCCACCACCATGACTAATGTACTGATGGTTTCCTGAGAACTGGTGGCTGACACCAGGTTTGCCAGGAAAACCTCTGTGGCTAAGAGTGGTGGTTGTATATCAGGCCCTCCCCCTGTACTAGCATGGTCCCTGGCCACAGCTGTAGCCCTTTGCTGTGCATGGTGTATGAGACCAGTAACAATGTCGGACCATTTTGCAGCTCCTGTCTTGGTGGCCCACATCATTCACTGTTGCTACCAGGTCTTCCCACAGGACAGTGCTTTGTTGCTGGTTATGCTGGCTCCTTAACAGCATCCAGTGATGGAGTCCCAGGGCATCGATAATTGCAGCGGTCTCAGCTTCTGAGATGGCTAGTTTGCATTATCCGTACATCCCACCTGAAAAAGATGAACAGGGGAACATATCACAGGACTGCATACGTTGCTCACCATTATGTACAGACCCTGCACATCCACTTTTGCCAGCACTATCCACACTAACCCCCACATCATGCCACCACCATCTGTCTGGACATTGTCTGTGGGTATCAGCAACATACTGACAATACAGCATACGTTGGCCCCCTGATCCTGATGTTTCTTGCTACTTGCTGCATGTGCTATGAGGTGTTGAACTGCCTGTAGCTGTTGCACCTATTACTGTTTGTTCATAGGCTTGTCTACATGGACTGCTGTGGTGTCAGGCTCCTACTCACCTAGTCTATAGGCCCAACCCTCTGGTCTCCCTGGCCTTCCTCCCTCAGAATCTGGACTATATGGCTGGACAATGTCCTACAGTTTCCCCTGCAAGTGTAGTTGATATTGGTGTCCTTGCACTGTGTAGCACCTGCCTCGTAGATGGACAGCCATCTACAGACAACACCAACGAGAGTGAGAGATGCAATGACTGTAGGAGCCTGCAGTCCATGCTCAGCCTGTCAAGGCTGCATATCTGTCCCCAAATAGGTTGTCAACACAAGCAGTACACCTCACACAGCACCCACACCTACACAACACACACAAACATCTGCAGTGATCCTCAACATACACATCCACAAACAAGGGGAATCTCTGAGGCAAAGCCACACATGAATACCACAGCCATTTACAGCACATATCACATATGGCCACACACCTGTGTCCCACAGCCACACAGGCATGAGCCCATGTCAAACATGTTACACATAGAGGACTCCAGTGGGGAGGCATTGGTGTGCCTCTGACCTGGCTGGGTATGTGGATGGTCACAGTTATTTTTGTGTTATTTGCCAGACTTGGGCATATTGCATACTCACTGCTGCCTACCGACAAGTACTGTCATGGGTCTGTCACTGTACATGTTGGGGTGCCTGACCTGAACTGACATGTACATCACTGGACTATATGCAGTGATACGAATGAGCACACTGGTTGTGTGTCCTAGGCAGGTATGTCCCCAGACTTGTGCAGCATTATGCTGTCACCCAGATGGATGCCACAATACAGTCCGGGACTGATTGCCCTTAACATGTGCACATCTATCCTGTGATATTCCAGGGGTTCTCCAGTAGCTGAGAGTCTGGGATGATATGGTACACAGATCATGATGCTCTGCAAGAGATGGCCTCCATCTGTCTTCATTGGTCTTCATGCCTCTAGCAGTGGTTCTCATCAGACCCATAGTGACTCCACTAGTAACACTGGTGAAGTTATCACTACCAACAGACAAGTGTCAGTACAGCACACATTGAAGGCCATGCTGCTAAACGCTAGAGGTGTACACATGACTTTGCCCTCATTGCAAGCAGACATCTATGCACTCACACAGACCATTGTTCCAAGCTGCAGAAAGCACCCCAGCCTTACATGGTCAACCATACTATCATACATACAGAAAGCAAAGTGTAGCCAGTAATGCCATGGAACATGCGATTTCCATATATATGGGACACACAAACACATCCATGCTGTACAGGTAGTAACGTGCACAGGGGACACTGCAGGGGCACTTCACCATTGGCAACACAGACTTGTGCATATCACAACTAGGTATCAGCCACCACATATGACCAGGAAGCCCATTCTGCTTATATGGACCTCATCAACTGTATGAGTTGGGTCTATACCCTAATCCTGGGTCATTTGAACTACCCTAACATGCATAGTAAGACATATCTATGCCAGCACAGAAATGGCTAGGAAGCCATCAAGAGTGAAAGTGCAAACACCTTGGTGCGGCCAGGGAACACGCACACATGAGGTGAAGGTCAGTGTCATCCATCATGGCAAAGCAACCATCATGCAGTCACCTTTTCTGTCACCATCTCCCACAATACCAAACTAGCTAGGCTCAGCCATTCATACACCTCTGACATGGAATACATCCTTCTGTGGGGGGTTTACACAGCCTCACAGCCCCCAACCCCTCATTAAGGACTGACACCAATATCCACACATACACACAAGTGCTATAGGTGCATTTGTACAGATGCATGTAGTCAGGTATACTCGACAGGTCTACATCATCCTCTGCTAGGATATGTGCACTTGTCTGGTGGACATGTGCAATACATGCTGTCCATAACAGGGAAGACATACCTCTGTCAGACACAAAATAGGGGCAGGTGCCCATTCTGGGGCAATGTCTCCTTAGCATGTACATGAGAATGGGATTGGTCCTGCAAACCTGCACAAAAAACACAGTGCTTATATTGTCTACATCCACTACAGACAGTCATCTCCCCTACTGCATATATGTCTGTAACAGCACAGGTAGCGGCTCTGTTGGTATAGAATACTGGATACCTGACAGAGTTGGTGTAGGCTTCACCTCCCTGTGTTCCACATCAGTATATCAGCATATGCACAGTAACTCCCCCATCTCCTATATGTGGAGAACTGGCCACCACTGCCATGTAATACTCATGGAAGACATCTGCCATGGGAGCCTATCACATCACAAGATGCATCCTACCTAACTCCAAACATAACCTTGCAACACCATAAGAAACTGTATTGAAAGGAGGACCGAGTACCACCTTTGTGCCATTCGTTTGATGAATGACCACTTTCACCCCTTTACACTAAGGTGGGGCATCCTGTACTCAGTCACATGATTTACCTAGCAGCACAAACAGGCAATTCTGCAAGTCCATAGCACAGTTTCAAGTCAACCCCATTCACAAGGACATGTGCACCCTGGCCATACTCCATTACATGTGCTTAGGCTTTGTCAAGGAAGGGTTCAGGTCTGCTACACTCAGGTGACCTCTATGACACAGTCACCAAAGGCGTGGACAGGGAGGTGACAGTGCAGAATGCCTACCTTGAGCTGGACAAATTGTCACAGTATAACCCACATGGCCATTATGGATATAACCCTCCCAAGTATGCATCACACCATATGTTAGCGTAGTGGTAGCACACTGGTGCAGTGACATGACCCACTGATTCCACAGGGAAATGCGCCACATGCAGTTAACCCATACGTAGGTGTAACCTGTTCATGTTTGGGCCTCTGTTATGTGTGATGTACACATCGGAGGTGCATGCAACAGCCATTAGCCTATGTCCAACCATGTCTGCGGATGACTGCATGCTGTGTGCCGTCAACAGATTCCATAGTGATGTGAACCTCTGCCTAGGAGGGTTTCACACAGATACATGACTACTGCCAGACACATGGCCTCAGGCCACATACCAGGACATGCAGTTGAACCTCTATGGGGAGAGTGACATCTCCACATATTACTAGAGTATGAATGACATCCTAGGCATACAATCAGTCATGAAGGTGCTGTGGACACAAGTCTTTGGCAATATGACATGTCAACACAATGTTGCTTTCATTCTAAGATAAACCTTCTACATGGCCCATGTCATACATAAGGGTATGTCATCATGGGACATGGGGTATACACTTTCCCACATTCCCCCCGATGAGGAACATTAATGTGCATAATCCCCTGTTAATCATTCATATCACACAGCACATGCAGTAGCTGAGGACATCACAGAGATTCTCCACCAGGGAATATCAGGGCATCAAACATCTACCACACACCGATAGGCTATAAGGCCAATCCTATATCCAGTTTAATACATAATCATCATGGGTGACATCAGTGTGGCATGCAAGGCAGTCACGGACTCCACATTGCTGTGACTGCTGCATGTGTACAAGTCATGCTCCACTCTATTAACACACACACACCCACCCTCAACCTGGTGTGTGACATTAAGTGGGCTTGTTGGCAGCTCAGATGTGTGTCCCACACAATCAACCTACAGTGGAATGGGCACCCTGTCCACATTAGGTAGGGTAGCTATTTACACCTTAGCAGACATGGCCTGGATAACTGGATGGTTAACTGCACATACAGCCTTGGGATACCACCAGTGGACCTGTTTGATGGGGGGCATCAGGTGCTGCCTTGCATAGACATGGGCTAACATCTGGCCTAGGGATATGGCTGCTCAGGGCCCATAGCCTAGTAACCTCCTATGGTACCAGGACTGCCAGATATGGCCTGAGTGGTGTGACATACTGGTGTGTCCATACCCATTACTGTTATCAACTGCTGGGTGTTCCCTATGGACATTATTGTACCATGTCATCCAGCCTACATCCAAAAAATAGGTGCGTGGTACTACAAGTGCATGTGGACATTCCAGCAACATCTGTGCTACACAATAACTGAGAGCAGGGCATATGTGGTGTAGGGTGTCGTCCTCATAGCTGTCTGACATCTGCAGTAACCAGATGTTTGCAGAATGTGTACCTGTGCTTGATAGATGTAGACCCCCCTGCTAGACAAATGTGCATTTCCACACACCAGTTGGGCAGTACGTGATGACTGTCCCCAGCATTTGGGGTATGTCTGTGACCTGGCAGACCCCTTGGAACACAGTAATAGTACATGAATATGTGGTACTGTATGCATTCCCTTACATTGCATGCTTAATATCTACGCACTGCTGCTGAGCCAGTGCCTGTGCCCCCCGCTTACTAGTACCTATAACTTGCTGTCCTGCTGCAGGGGGTCACCAGGTTTGCTAGCCATGGGTGTCAGGCAATCAGGTACATGTGTGGGGGTATACAGTGACCTAGCCAGAGTATGTCAGGAATGGTCAGGGACACCTGGACAATGTTTGACCTAATCTTGTATGACATTCACCTAATGAGAGGGGCTCACTGATGGTGCATGTCATATGCCGGCTGTATCCACCAGTAATTGCTGTCAGTACTGTACAAAAAACAATAAAAGTAGCAGTCATATGTGATCTGACCATTGCTGGGGTGATTCAGGGTCAGAGCTGTGATCTATGTCACTGCAGACAGTGCTGTAACGGATGGCCATAGGTGCTGGACAGCAGACTAACAGCAATTTGGCAGTCCAGGAAATGTTGAGACCTACTGTTTAACAACTTATTTCCCATGACTGCATCCCCCCATCTGCATTCCATTACATGCTTCATTCAGTGACATACCTGGTATAGTGCTGTACTCTCTTGAAAGAATAAATCCAGTTGTATCCTAGAGAATTGCACTTTGCCTTTATGAATAAAGTGTCAGACCTGTTTAACCATAGGCAGCACCTTGCCTTTTGTAGATAATGCTCAAGAACAGGTAATTGCTTGTGCACCAATCTGTGACTCCCACTTGCTAATTGCATCCCGAACAGCTGGGTTGCTTTTCCATTAGCCAATGGCATGGCAACACAGTGCTGTAATTAAGGGCTTCATGTAGGCCTTGCCCCTTTTTCTGGCCTGTGAGGATTACATTATCGAGGTAAGGGAGCTATAATATCACAGAGGGTAGGTAGGAATACTGTCCACTGTTTGGATTGATGTGTTATGTCCGCAGTTTTGCATGCTATGCCTGGCCATTAACAGACTTTTAGATTCTGTAGCAGTGTACTGTTGAACAATGTGTGTTGGGTTCAGTAAGGAGACAGGCAGATGTGTGTGTCGTACATCCTTTTTATCTGAATGTGCATGCTGCTATAGTTGATGCTGTTCTATCAGCTGTGTATGTTTGTAGGGGGAGACTGATACATGCCCCTTTCACATGAGCACCCCCCCAACCCTTGATGTATGGGTGTTGTGTGGATGCTCTATCCCATATGTTTGGGAGGTATTTTAGGTCTGTAGCAGGTGGTTTTACATACAGCTGCATGTGTAGCAGGCCACAGTTGCTGCATTCTGGCCAGGAGTCAGATTAGGGAATGTGAAGACATAGGGGGACAGCAGGCTGTTACTGTCAGTGAGGGAGGAGTGTCCGCTATTGGTTGATGGTACCCATAAGAGTCCTGATGATGCATGTGCCTCTGGTACATATGTTACATAATAGTGCCATCCAGACAATGGTAGGTGACATTTAGAACACACATTCATAATTGTGAAATGTGTCCCACCCTGCAGGCCTTTAAGGTGCTAGTGTACGTGGCATTGACTGCGGGTGGGAGCAACCAGTTTGCAGGACAGTGCATGGCTCAGTTATTCCTATGTTGTACTTGCATGTAGTTGTGGCACAGACTGGGCTGTGGGCCAGGACTGTGGGTGTCCAGATGTGACACCTGCTAGGAATGTAACAGATACATTATGCATAATATATTAATCACATATATATTAATAAAATTATATATATATATATATATATATATATATATATATATATTATATGATATAATATTTTATATATCTATATATATATATATCATATGATATAATATTTTATATATCTATATCTATATATATATATATATATATATATATATATATATATATATATGTAATATGATATATTATTAATATATTATGGCAGGTGTTTTGGTAAGACATGTGGCTACAGTGAGTTGCACATTATTGGCATGGACATGTGTGTTCAGATGGGTATGAGTGTGACACTGAGCTGTCTATCATCATTTGTAACCCCAATCTGCACTGTATTGCCAGTATGTCAGCATCCATAATAGGTTTTATGACAACCCTGCCATAAGTAGGGGGCACAGCTGTGTTCCTTCAGCAACAGTCTGTGCAGTTGTCATCTGTACTTGATGATGTAGGCCTCCTGTACATCAAGCAGCATTTATTTGTCTGTGTACTGGTTTGTTGTCTGCGTCAGAGGCCCAGTACACTGTGACATGTCTGAGTATATATAGGGAGTAGTATGTCACTGGCAATCTGGATATGTTTGTGAAAACACTTATGGTTCTCCAGAGTTCAGTTGGCCTACTGGTGTAATTCACTGTGATGTCCTTGACAGGGTCCTGGGTACAGTACTTGGCAGAGGTGTCTTTTTTCCCCAATGTTATATGACTATACTGCATGATACATTTCCAAAAGTAGTCCTAATTCCCCAGAGCTGATTTCTTCTAGTGGTGCATTGCTCTGAATATAATGCACAGGGTCCTGGTTTTGAGAGTTGTTCATGCTGGTTATTTTGTTGCTGGCAGAACAGTGCCTGAATCAGGTAGTGATTAAAGCAGTTTTAAGTGGGTTTGCATGGTTTTGCATGATGTGCCGAGATGCCAAGTGGCACTTAGGTTCACTTAGCGCCACTTAAATCCATGCTATTTCCAAGAAAAGAAAAGGGGGTGATAGGAAAGTGGTGAAATGGGGGCAAGCAGGGTGAAAAACATTATGAAAGGCAGCTAGGGATGTGCAGGATGGATGTAGGAAAAGGACCATAGCTCTCCATTTCTTGTACAGCAGCAGCTATGCACGATGTCGACAATTTGGAATTTAGAGCCCCTCACCCCACTGGGAGGGGTGTGGGCAATGTAAATATGTTGAGTAATTCATGGGGAAATTGATTAATGTCAGTGTACATGGGGGTGAAATGGAGAGCTGTGTATGGGGCATTTTTTGGGGGACAGATACCCCCTCCCTTTTTTAAGGTGAGAGTGGCATTTTTGGGAAGAGTTATATAGGTACATTTGGTTAGGTAAGTTGGGTAGAAGAGGTTGCACTTGCAGACAGAGGCGGTGTATGACACATGAGCGGGGTAAACACTTTGGACAGGGAGGGTGTTTGGGAATTAGAGGAGCAAGTGCTCCCAGATAGAAACAGTGGGACAGAGGTCCTCACCCATGGGCAGTCACCACTGCCCCTTTATGGCACTAAAGGTGGCTGTGCTGGGGCCTGGGCACTGGGGCCAGCCTACCCCTCAAGATGCACCAGTTTGCCTTCTATCTGGTGCAGGTGGTCATCCAAATCCTTCTGGATGACCCTGCAAACCATACCTCAGTACTGGTGTCAGATGACAGAGTCCTGCCTACACCCAGGGGGGGGATGGGCCCTGTTCCCTGAGGCGGTTCCACCCCAGTGTGGTGCAGGACCAGCAGAGGTGGCAGCTTGAGGTTGGGTCCCAGACTTCTGGGACCCATTGCTGTGGCCAGATGAGGTGGGACAGGTGGATCCGCTGGAATCTGCCTACCCAAATGTGCTATGGTGTTGAGGTTTGTCAAAGCGTATTGGTTAGTTATGGACAACACATTTCAGTGTTGGTTATAACAGCATGCATGGGTGTTCCAATTAACCCAGAATGATAGAATTGAATAGAATTGCTTCGCAAACAGAACACATGCATAAATGGAATAACAATCAGTATTGTAACAGCATGCCAGTAACAGTTATGGCAACAGGCCAAAAGTGGAATTTCAACAAGGTATGTTTGTATGCAACCATTGAAATATATGAATGATAACATAACATAAGTCCCAACATTAGGTATTGAGAAAAACCTACCCGTAGTATATGAATAATAATTATTGATGCATTTTAGGGATGGGGAGAGAAAAAAATTCCATCTACAACTGTATAGGCTGTATTTTTCACAACAGTAATGCTCAGTACTCTCCAGGTCTGCCCTTACTTTACATCTACCTGTGCCCTGTAGCTTCTGTAGCATGTACATACCTATTAAGCTGTGAAGCTGGGAAGGTATGGGCCAAGCTGTGAGAACTATAGCTACATAACTACAGAGGACTCGTGCATGTCAAGGTTACATATATGACTAACAAAGTGTACCCTGCACTGATGATGTGTGTGTGCTACTGGCATACTGCAACTGGATTAATACATGTGTTCAAGATTATTGGCTACAGTGATCACTGGTCATGACAGCCTGACACTTGAGAGATGTATCAGGAAGGTCACATGGTGTACAATACCTAGCCTGCTGTCATTTGTAGGCATGGGGTTGGACTATTGCCACACATTTACAGACACAGCAGGCATACTGTACACTAGTACATCTGTACACAGTTTATTCAAACCATGGTCTGTGTGTGCAAAAATGAACAACATATCTATTTCTTATCACACTGAGCTACTGGGCCACTGCTGTCAGCTGTTTGACTGATTTGTGACTAAGTGTCACTTGGTTAAAAAGTCTAACCTGGTAATATCAGTAATGTGTCACAGAAGACTGCAGTGACAGTTGAACATACACGCATGAAATTCATTCATGACAGAGATATCTGGTGAACTGTGTATTCATACTTTGAATGCAGGTGTACACATGTAACCCCTAGTGGATGTGGATGTGTGAGATCTGTACAGACCATATCAGGGTGTTGGGTTGCATACCCGACCCATATACATTTGCACACCATATATTTGCAGTCTCCACCTATTAGTCTCATACTTGCCTGCATCACTGTACCTACATGCAGGCATACATATTCCTGAAATGCACAGGTTAACACAAGACACACTATAATACATTACACATTATTATTTAAGGTTCAGATCTTAGTGTAGAACATATATCAAATTGCATCGTATCTTGTTTTACAGCTCCACATCTACACTTTAGCAGAACACTTCTTTATCAGCCAAACTTTACTGAATTCATGGTGTCATGGCCATATTTGCTATGGAACACCTATACACTTGTATTTCTTCAACAACAGACCAGAATAGATGCAACAGTTGCTGGAAATATCTTTACTAAGGGTGACATGACACAGTGGTTTATTACATATTCTGACTTCAGTTGTACTGCATATCCTGTAGATCATGAAGGAATGTCATATATTACCTTCACAGTTGCAATCACAGTGAACTTTATTACAAAATCCTTAGTATTATTACTGTATATACTTGTCATTCATACACAGTATTAGTACAGTATTACCTTTCTTTATCAAGAGTAGCTTGTTTGATTCCTTCATCTGTATTGCACAGTACCTGCCATTACTCACTTATATCAATGTGGGTCTAAGAACACATTTATTGCAGTACACTCAACACAATATACCTACTGGCAGTGAACAGTGTACTCTCTTATTTATTGTACTATATACTGTAAGATAGATCTCTACCCACCACACTATTGATGTATACTCGCCAGGCACCCAGCATGGGCCTCTACATTGCAAGTCCTCTCCTCTGCAGCTGTAGGGGGAAAACACACCATTATGCATAAACGTCTATCAGATATTCATGCTAGAATTTGGTAAAGCAATGATTCGTACACTTACAAACTGCTGGGGCATTTCTGTCCTGAGCATCTTGGATTCAGTGGGGCAAGAGCACCCCCTTCTCCCACTTCAGGTCATCATAATGATGATGCACCTGCTCACCAGTGCGAGGGATTCCAGTGGCAGTGGTAAGTTTGCATGACAGATGGTCCCAGGCCTCGGACTTGTGTTCAGAGCCCTGTTACTGGCCCTTCAGCAGTCTGTCGTCATGGTGTTCAACAAGGTGCCCAGCCATGACTCTGGATTCCAGCATGCCCCAGTGCTGTGCCTGAAATCCAGGCCCTCTCGGGCTCCTGCCATAGTTCCTGCACAGGTCAAACTCCAAAAGGTTCTGACTGTATTCCCACCTGTGCAGCTTAACTAAGGCTATTTTCCCACACTTTGCTGACATTGGACCATTTTCAAAAATGCTAAGCACAGCTCAGCAGTGCACAAACCCTTAGTTGAGCAGTGCATAAAGTGGAAAATGCTTAGTAGTTCTTAGCGGTGTACAAATCCACTTAGCTCAATGTGGGACTGCTTAAACAGTGCTCAAACCAACTATGCAGAACTAAGCATTGCTTAGTATTGCTAAGACAGGTCCTGTTTCAGTACTGCTTAGCTTGGCTTGATGGTGCTTACCAAAGCTAAGCTAAGGGCAAACAAGACTTTTACATAACACAAATATATGCTATTATTTACTCATGATTGATACTTTATTATTGTGTTTGCATTTTACTGTAATTACACTACCTTGGTGTGTGACTGAACTGTATTGGACACTTGTGTTTAACTGGAGCTTTTCACCTTGTATCCCCCACTGACACTGGAATTCTGGACCAGCTGCACTAACCTGGTTGACAAATATCACTAACTAGGGCAATAAAAAAATAGAAATGCCTTCTGATATAAAAGCTGAATGACCTGTCTTGGTATTCGAACCATGCACCTACTGCACAAAAAGCCACGAGTCTAACCATTCAGCTAACTCGGCTATGAAGATTTCAGCAATATACTTCTGTGTAGCTTTTTGTTATGTTTAAGCACTGCTGAGCAACACGCCACACCAAAATAAACACCCTCAGCTATGCTTAAACTTGAAAAAAACAAGAACTAAACATAATAGGAAAATTCACATTGGGATATGTAATTTCCATGCTGTATGGAACTCTGACAGTATAGGAGGTGTGTTAAGGATACTGTAACATACCCCCTGTGTGAAATACATATGCTTATGATGTGTCCGAGGACACTTTCTTTGCTCTTTTAGTGCTGTATGGCACTTTGATGGTGCAGGGGGTGTGGTACACATCTGTGGGCACTGTAACACACCCAGTATCACTGATTCAGTAACTGTGTACATGGCTCTCCCTCAGTAGTGTGCCTTCAATAATATGCAAGGCATGCTGCCGAGGGGGAGCTGAGGACGCAGCCACCATACACTCCGTGTAGGCATTATACTATTCCTACACTGAGTTTATTAAATCTAGGGGTATGTTTTTAATTGTGACTTTTTCAGAATGTAAAATTATATTTGCACTTTTTGGATGATATTTTTATTCTTTGTGAAGGTTTTGATATGCAGGCTGATATTTTTAGCTTAGTTAAATGGAACTACAACATTTTTAAGATTTACTTCACATATTAGCAATACAAGTATGAACTACCTGGACACCTAGAATATAAATAACCATAATGGTTTTAAGTTACAGATTTACAGAAAACCAACTTTTAGCAATGATTATTTACATTTTTTGAGCTCCCACCCCTTATTTTAAAAAAGGAATTTAGTGAAAGCACAATGTGTCAGAGCAGCCAGAATGACTAATAAGTCAGAACATATAGCTGTTGAATTGGAAAAGATTTTTAATATGTTTTTGGCTAGAGGCTACCCTGAAAATCGAGTAAGAGACATTACTAATAAGGTTAAGAATGGATGGGGTACAAAATACAAGCCCCTTTTAGGAGGTGTCCTTACAAATGCTTCTGATAACAAGATTAGAGAGACCAGCCCTGAAAGGTGCTTTGAGCGTGCCATGGTGGTTCATTTTAACATGAGCACAAGAGAAATTAAAAACTCATAATAAACACTGGAATGTTTTCAAAGCCAACTCTACAACTTTTAAATTACTAGGAGAAGAGCCGCATTTTATTTATAAGACTGCAAACAATTTTAAAAACATTTTTGAACCCCCCCCCCCACATTAGGACATTTGATTGCATCAGTTCTTTGATCAAGAGCTCTATGACCCAGTGTGGACAACTGTAGTTGGTGTAGGTACAGAGGGGGGGACTCTGGCACTAGACAATGTACTGAAACCAACACTACAAATGCATAGAGGAAATTGTGGAAATGAAGAAATGGTGTACATTGCTAAATGTCTAGGGTGTTCTGTTTTTTATATAGGTAAAACTGAAAGGTATCTGCACAAAAGGATACACAAACATTTATATGATATTAAGAACAACCCCTTAATAATGCCCTATTTAAGCATTTATTGTAAAATGATCACTGTAGCAAATTTGGGTTTGTAATTGTGGAACAAGTGGCTATTGATCCTCATGGCATAGATTGGGCAACAACATTGGAATTCAAATAAGTTATGGCATTTGAAACTTAATGCTACTGATCCTCCTGGTTTAAAATAATATATTTCAATGTAACTTTTGCTTAAATACAGATTAATTAAATTAGTTATTTACCATTCATTTAAAGTAAGAACTTTTCTCTATTTTATACTTTACATCATATTTGTTATATATGTGTAGACATCCTGGTGTGATTTGGGGATTCTAAGGTCATTGCTTTAAATTAAATTGGGCCTTGATTGACATTATTTAATTAACTTGATCACATGACTGACTTTTTTTAAATAAGGAAGCGATTATTTTTTGTTATACTGATGAAGTCCCATGCTTTGGGAACAAAAGCACCTTAGGGTTTTTATGTGATTATTTTCATATTGAAAAGTGTGTATTTTAACAGCTGAGTCCCATGTTTTATTAATCTGTATTTTTAATTTTAACTTTTTTGCACACTAGTTGTTCTTTCTGAACATTGCTCTGCTTCTTTCTGCTTTAATGTCCCAAGATATCCTTGTTCTGCCTTCTTGGATAATTTATACTCAAAATACAGGAAATGTAAAGCTAGTAGTCTAATGATCCTTTTAGATCAATAGCCTTGTAAGTATCTATGAAGTTGCTGACCAAGGTTTGATTTCCTCAATATCTGTTTGTCTACAGTGATGCTCCAAGACAATATCTTAACCTGACAGTATTCTTGAGTCAAAAATGAAAAGGCATTTCTGCCTATTGTGTTTACATGAATAATCAAATTAAATTAAAATTGCTCTAGGTTGTAATGACAGTTTTAATATTTTCTGCTTGCAACATACATTTATAGCTTTATTTTCTTGTTTCAAGTTCATTTCTCTCTATTATTACAATGAATAAAACTACTTCCTTGAAAGATAATATAGATATTCCAATAAAATACAGTAGAGAGTTTACACTGAGGTGGTTGTGCTGCGGTAGCCTCACAGTTGGACGTTGCCCATTAGATTCTCAGAGCATCTTCTGTGTGTCGACATGCGTGAATGGCATTCCTTCATTGAAGGTTGTGCCTTAGGCCCGGCAAGCCAGCACTTGAAAATCTACTGCCAATCATTAGCGGACCGGAGTTCCACTGTGGCGACCCCTAACCGGGAAAAGCCAAAGGAGTGAGAGAGAGTTGATTATCTGCATGTCAATTATCCGAAACGTCAGTTATCCAAGCACAGTCTTCCAAAGTTTTTGGATAGGAAAAATCATAAAGTCCAGATATGTAAATGTTATACATATTCGCTTGTGCATGTTTTTTGAGTTGGTACCCCACTCATGTGAAAAATATTCTTTATTGTCCACTGGAATCCCTGAATGGTTGAAAATTGTGTTCCCTGCGTGCAGAAAAAAAAACAAGATTTTAGAAGTTTCTTATCCAGTTCAATGTATGTTTGATTATCCCGAACAGTTTGATTATCCAAATTACCATAGGTCCCAATTAGTTCAGATAATCAACTCCCTACTATAGTAGAAACACAAAACCACGTGACTTGTTTTTAATCATTTTGTGACTGGTAGTTTTAGCTAACAAGGTAATTCTTTTAACACTGTTGCTGCATTATTTTGTAACTTCATTAACCTAACATCAACTTATATATATATATTTTTTTAATTTTTAATTGCATAAACTCATTAAGCTTAACTTTTTCTTTTCATAGGTCACTCAGGAGCAGGGAGTCTTGTACCAGTGTCCTGACATTACTCTTGCCACTGGAGGTCACAGAGGTTTTAGAACAAATGTCCATTTAAAATAAAGCAGGGGAACAACTTCTTATGGTTAGCCCTTAATTAGGGAAGATGTGATGGTCTTAAAGGCTACAATATATTAACAACCTGCAATTCACCTCAAACTAAACATTTATTCAGATGTTCAGCTTTTAAACCTGATAGATTTTAAGCAGTTGATCTACCCAAACTCTTCTATATATTTATGTGCAAGTTTCTGACAATCCAGAATAAAAAATTTGCTATTACAGTTGTCTGTTACAGAAACATTTGAATATGACTTTTCTGAAAATTTCACTGAGATAGCCTATAAGAATACAGAAAAATGTACTTATTCAAACATCTGCAGTCATGCTTTTTTGCATATTGTATTGTATTTGTATACAAAAGATGCATTTCCCCTGCAGGAAAATGATTACTTGCAGAAAAACTTGCTTTCATAAATCACTGTAGTAAATTTCTGTTCTCCGTGAATTCCAACCACACTCAGCTGAGAAACTGCCTCGATAGATTAACCTCCCATTAAAACTTGTATCATTATTTTCCTTTCTGAGATTCTTCTGTATTATCTAATACATGAATTCACTGAATTGTCTGCCAAAGATCAGTGCAGGAAAGGAAGTTGATTATGTAGTTTCCTTTGAGTGATCCATTGCAAAAAAATTGATTTACTGTAACCCAGTTCACAAATGTTTTTACATTTGTCTTTTCTCCATCTTTACAAAAAACACTAAGAATTAGAGCGCCTTCATCAAATACACAATATTCAATATGTATGTGCATGTACACACACACATTTATGTACGTGTGTATAAATATATATGTGTGTGTATATATATATATATATATATATATATATATATATATATATATATATATATATATATATGAGTTTAGACAATTCATTAATGCTTTCTTGTTGAAACTTTTTCAATCTTACAAGAAAAAATTGCTATCGTAGTTTGATGAAATTTGTATTGTGTAAGGGTAGGGATACGAAACGGATTTTTTTTTAAGTTAAGTGCCAAGCTATGCTTAATTATTAGGTGGCAGAATGGTATCACCCCTACCCTTCTTACTAATATCTGCACTTAAACTTGAACCTGTACCTTACCTTATAAAAACCCTTTCCACAGTACTACTACGCAAGACAAGCTTAAGCACACAGGCTTAAACCCTAATGCTGAAGCATTCAATATCTTGGAAAGTTTCCCATTAGGAGAATAGACCTCACTTACCTGCAGATACCTATGGTATCTATGCTCCTTCCACATGCACGTGTACTGTGTGTGTGCATAACATTATTTATAATATATATATATATATATATATATATATATATATATATATATATGGATTCACTTTATAACCTCTAAATGCTGAAATATCGAATTTCAGTATCTCGAGACTATAAAACCAAATCCACAAAACCCCGACAAACAAAAACCGCAAAACCACATAACCGAAAACACCGCACACACTACACTAAACATACAACACAACACCCACATCACAACATAAACAAAAAAACAACACACATACACAACCCACACACACATAAGTAGGGCAAGCCCCTGCACTCCATGTAGGGGCTGCACCCCACACCCCCCACTTATATATACCAACTCCGAGATCGCACAAACACAACACAAAAGCTCACTCACACACGCACATTCTCCAATCCCTCACACACTAATTCCCACTCAAAACCCTTACAAAACACTCACTTACCTGACATAACACCTACATCCAAGCACGGCACCGCGCACCAACAAAACACAAACCCGGACATTACGTAGCGCAACTTCATAACCGCGAATTCGACATTTTCGACATACATCAAATTCGCGATTATGAACGTTCGCTATTTTTAACATTCGACTTTATAGCTTCGAGATACTGAAATTCGACATTTCAGTATTTCGATGTTATAAAGTGAACCCATATAGATAGATAGATAGATATATATATATATATACACACACACACACACACACACACACACACACACATATATATGTTAGAAACGTGTCATATCTGTATAAGATTTAATAAAAATTCATTGATGTATTTGCATAGCAGGCACATATAGATCCTGGTAGCTATTCACCAGTAACTCATTAAGCCTTTTAATGAGTGAATGCTTTCAGTTCTTGATATTGTCATACATCTGTGTTTTTTTCAACCAGAATAAACCATGTGTGATGACTTACTTTAAAATAAATGTCAGTGCAACTCTTCTATGTTGTGATCAAAATATTTATCTTTCTGCTGCTTTGAATTTAAGTCAATACCACCATAGAAGCTGGAAGTTAAATGGCAGCGCTATACATTAACATCTAGAGGCAAACATGATATGAAGCAAACTAACTGAAAGGTGCCCATAAAGCATTTAATCCACAAAATATATACTATTGTCAGTACTTCAACTCTGTCATGACAGAAAAGCCATTTGAGCTTATGGCACAAAAATTTAAGTCACAATGCTAACACACCATTATCTTAATGCACACGTTTTATTTCCTTTCTTTAAAAAAATCTTCCATTATAGCCATGTAAAAGGCTTGCATTCTATCAGTAAAGAGTACATATTGGGACAACAGGGTGTCTCTTTTTCTGCATCTGATACACACAGAATACAATGAGTCTGTCCAATGTAAAATACTTTGCAAATAAAGTTAAAAAACTATAAACATATCTGTGTTATGAAAATGGTAGAAAGGCAAGGTTTTAGGTGTATTTTAGACATTACATATCATAAAGGATGATTTTCATGGGTACCTTATGAGCACTGCAACCTGACTTGCTGTTGTATGTTTCAGCAGTTAATTGGCTAAGAGCTGAGGTATGTACTTATGTGCTGTGACAAACAACCACCACCAAGTATTATAATGATGTGGCATTATCCATTTTGAGATATAACTTATTAAATGCATTAAAATATCTGAATGCTAAATTTGGCATTTTATAGTATGCACATTACTATGTGGATGCAGCTTAATGATGGAATAAGCAGCAGTGAAAGACGTGCTAGAAATTCAATTAACTGGAATAGTGTTATGGTTATGTAGTACCTAAAATGCCACATTAAGAGCGTATTCAGTACATGTTCTGTGTAAAGTGTTATTCAACCACACCTGCAGTAAATTAAGAGCAAATTGTTTCCCCAGTGTTTTTACATCATGCATAACAAGGTGATCATCCAGAATGAAACAGGAATCTATATGGTTAAAATTCACATGTGGCTACATGCACGTGTGCGCACACAAAAAAGGTATCATTCTATGTGAAAACTTGCATCCTAATCCAGGCCATCTTTCAAAACCCATTTTACCATGACACCCCAAAATATGACATAACTATCAAACTACCAAATCATTCCCTTAAGTAAATAGCAATAACTGAAACATGATTAAAACCAGACACACAAAGTTGAAGAAATCCTCCCTCCAGCCTATGACATGCTAAGAGCAGATAAAACAAAAAATCAAGGTGATGTAATAACAATAATGTATCCAAATACCTCTGGTCAAGCTCTGCATTATACTACATCACCTCATCTCACCAAGGCTGAAATTCTCATTTGTTCCTTTAAACTAGATAGTCATAAACAACTCTTTCTCATTGCCACCTATATTCCTCCATGTTGCAGTATCCTTGTCATAGAAGAAATACTCAATTGGACATCAAAATACAGTATGAAACTGAAATTCTAGGTAACATTAATACTGATAGGCAATCTATTATTTGCATCATTCCTAAAATGCTATAAACCTATACAGCTTTACCAAGCTTATCAAAATCCCTACCAGATATAATATCTCCGATTCCTTCTGTACCTTACATTGGATACTAACAAATTCAGCAGACCAAATCATTTTAACTGTTTCCCATCCCCACAAACTTGGTGATCATAATCCTGCTTATGTCATTAGAGACAAAACAGACATAATAAAGCAGCATAATCCAGTGCATTTTATTTCTAACTTAAAAATAAAAACTGAGCCAAAAAACTGTAAAACAGTACAAAGTAGTCCACACAGTAGCCGAGGTTGATTGAAAATTTAATAAAAAACGCTTGTATACTGTGTTGGAAACTTTTTATAAAAATTTCAATCGACCTCCTCTACTGTGTGGGACTACTTTGTGCTGTTTTACATTTTATTTCTAACCTGAGACTGTTGAACTATCAGTGAAATCTGAAACATTGATTACCTAGTATATACTGTATTTCTTGAGCCTTCCAGAGCATTTGGTACTGTTTCTCACTCTCTCTCTCAATAAAAACCGTCATGTTTTTGTCTCTGAGTTGTGCCTTAACTGATTTAAGCGCTATGTCTCCCTAAGAGAGCAAACAGTGAAATGGCAAAATAGTTACTCCCTCTTCCTCCCTCTGCCAGCTGGAATTCCTCAGGTATCTATTCTTGGACCCCTCCTTTTCAACTTTTTCATAAATGGCACATGTGCAGTTAGAAGACATGCCACACTCATGCAGTATACTAATTATTCCATACTTACGCATGAGACGAAAAATGTAGAGGCACTTCTTAAGATGATTACTCAAGAATCCCTAACTTCTGCCAAAAACTGGATTTATAAATCACAACTTTTCTTAACTCATAAAATATCCAAAGTCATCCTGTCTACCTGTTGGCAAGTAAATAATGAACATCTTTTCAACACCAGTGAACCAAACCATTGAGCTGGTAATTCATATCAAATTATTGGGTGTTACCATAAATGAAAACCTTAAGTATGGCATCCGCATTAGTGTGCACTCTCCATTTTCTTTGACATTATTTTACTCTTCCTATTATAATTATTCTCACTAATATAATTCTCCCATCCTAGACATGGTATTGGTTTATTACAAATTTACTTGCATGTCTTGTAATGTCTTATGACTGCCATGATGTATAATTCTTAAAGGTCCTGCACTCTGTAATTTGCTTCATACACCTCCAGTCTCTCATTCTCAATGTAGATTTTCAAACTCCGTTTTCTGCTTCAAACTGCTCCACTTGTATTATCTTGATACCTGTTCTTTTCCAAGTACTCTCTGTAAGACCTCGATATCTGTTTTTCACTCCCAAGTGCATTCCTTATTACCTTGTCTGTAACTAAGAAAATGTTAATTAGCTGAACACTTGTACTGATTCAGCATTTCTCCCAAAGCCTCTGATGAAAAAAGTTATTTCCTTCTATACACATCCAGAATTTCTGAGTCAGTAACTGCTAATTAATACATAAAATTCCTACAGTTCCCCTTTATATAATGGGTGCATGAGTAATTACACTGTAAGTTGACTTTGTGAGGGGTCCTCAGCGGTGAGTACAACACCTAGGTATCAACTTCTGTATTATCTCATTAAATTCTTCAAAACTTTAACTCCAGTGTTCAGGATGGGGAATACCTTCTTTGTTTTCTTATACATCAATGTGCTTTGGATTAAGAGGCTTGCAAACCACCCAGAACTGCCAGTTGCATGCACTCAATCTGGACAAAGAGTTTCATCTTCAAGAAAACATACTAGCTGACAAGTTGACACAATTCTGAATTTTAATTGAATATGATACTTGTGCTACACCCTATGTAATGGGGATGGAGGGATGGGGATATTCATTTATATCTCACTTCAAGGGGCCTTCTACAGTAAGCAGAAGACCTAGGTCCAATCCCATCCTGTGCCATATCCATAAAATCTAACAGTAGCAGAATGGTTTTGTAGATGATTATGTAAGCATTCACCAAATGTTGTGCACATTTGAGCAGTGAATCTAAATTCAGCTCTGTTTCATTATTTTTTCCACTGGATTTCACTTTCATTTTTATTTTTTGTATTGTACAATGCTCTAGACTTTTCTTCCCATGCCAGCACTGAAAACTGGTATTTGCTCAGTCAGTTTCACTGGTGAAAATGTAATATAAATTCCTTTATCTGCATCATAACTTAATAAAAGTGCATCAGTTTAATTTCATCATAAATATATACACACAATGAGTATTCAGACAGAAAACAAGAAACCCGGCCCCTACCCCTTCTAAATTATATATACTATTTCTGAAATTACACAACTGTAGCAAAAAGAAGAAACTTGCATGAACACACACCGTCATGTGGGAGAAAAATCTTATATACACATGCAACCAAATACATAAACATTAGCACAACTTTGCACAAACTAACCACACACACTAATCACACCACCACTTTCACATGCGAACTCGCGATGTTAAGTTGTCAATCTCTCCTTCATTCTTGCTGGATGGGTTCAGAGCCGATCCTCTGCTCCGACTCGGCCAATACTAAAGCTCGAGAGCTTATTCCACCGGCTCGAGGCTCCCCTATATCCCACAATACTAGGCGGTAACTACTCAGATCTCGTTTGCCGCTTAGCTGACGAGGTGCTTTCTTCTACCGGCTCTGGCAGGTTAGTGAGTTTTCTTGTTAAATAAACTTCGAATTCTACCCCTATCCTTTCTATTTAGTTTAGTTTTTATACAAAGTATTCCTTTAGTTTAAATCGGGTCCCCCTTGTGCTTGTTATTCCCATTTTATCCCCTTTTTAACCTTTAGCCCACTCCCCTTTTTTTTCCTTTCAGTGTGACTGGATTTTTATTTGGTTAAAGGGTGTGTCTGAGTGTTGTGTTTGTGTTACATACAGTATTTTTAGGATGTCTAAAGACTCCAAGGTCTCAGGCTTCAAGAAGTGTGATTCGTGCTGTCAGAAAATGTCTCTGACAGACAGTCACACTAATTGTGTCTATTGCCTGGGACCTTTGCACCTGCAGGACTCATGTGCTGTTTGCCATGCATTCAGCCCTAGAGTCCTGCAGGAACGCAAAAACAAACTCATACTTGGTGGTTTGTTAAAGCCTGAAGGTCCCCCGACCTAGTCTGCATTGGGGAAGCCTTCAAAGACTTCCAGGCCGTCGGCTCCAACTTCAGAGCCATCTCCTGGGAGCATTAAAGCTGCTTAGACATCGGCTCTGGCTGGAGCCGATGTTTCGAAGTCTCAAACTGTTAACTCGGCTCCAGACTCAGTAGGCTTATCGGAGCCACCTTCAAAGAAGAGGTCAAGGTCCCCTTCCATCGGCTCCATCCACTCGGCTCCGGGATCCCCTCTTCTGTCGGAGCGGAACCATAGGTCTCATTCCTCTCGGTCCTCCAGGCTGTCCGACCATGACTTAGAAAGGGTGGTGAGTAGACTTCTCAAGTCTGAGGCACTGGCCCAAATGCTGCATAACCCTACTCAACAGTCAGCAGCTATTCCCATCCCTGATTCTATTCCTCCTCCAACTCCTTTGAGTTCAGAGCCGGGGCTCATCGGAGCCATGGCTGTTGGTGCTTCGGAGCCGATACCTTCCCTTTTGGCTTTGTTGTCTGCTCCGATTTCCTCCTTGGAGGGATCTCGGCACCGAGCTTCCCTCGGCTCCAAGGGGGCGAGTGGCATCGGACTGTTGTCCGACCCCGTTCTCCCTCTCGGAGCATCGGCGCTGGTGAGTTCGGCTCCGACATCGGCCTCGGAGCAGTTCCTGTTGGTGCCGGGGGAGTCCTTGTCTCCCCGGAGCGGGGACCTCCGTCCTTGGCTGATAGGGGAGCCTTCGAGGTCATGCAGAGCGTGCTAGACCCAGTGTCTACCCCACAGTTGGCTCCGTCAGCTTCTCCCTCTTCAGTGCCTGGGGTGGGTTCTACCCACCCCCTTGTATCAGACCATAGAAAGCCAGCTCCTCAGGTTTCCCCATTGGAAATATCCTCCTCTTCCGAGGCATCTCCTGATCCGGTAGGAGAACCCCCTTGGAAGAGACAGTGCAAGAGGAAGCACATTGACTCCCCTGAGTCTATCACCTCTTACACCGACTTGGAGGAATCTGAAGGTTCCCCTCGGTCCCTCTCTGAGGATGTCACTTTTGCTGACATACTTGAAATCCTGAAACAGAGGGGGAACTGGCCCGCCCTTAACCCTTCAGAGGACGAGTTGGTTTACCTTGAGATGTTTGGCTCTCGCCCTTCCACCTCCTGGATGTCTCCTCCCTTTGACCCCCTCATGGAAGTGGTGGCAAGGAAGGCTTGGACGGCCCCCGATTCATTGGAACCTACCCCAAGGAGGCCATCAAAATTTATTACTGCCCCAAAAGAGAAAGAGTTTCTATCTAAAGGTGTCTCTGTTGATGCCATGGTGGTGGCCGCAGCCACTAAGAAGGAGTTAGCCAATCCTTCGGTACCTGTCCATCCTCCTAATAAGGAGTCTAGGACCATGGGCAGGTACGGTAAGTGGATGTTTTCATCAGCGACCTTTTCCATGTGGTCGCTGAACTACCTGTGTCACTTCACCCGTCTCCAGAGGGATTTGCTCAAGGACATGGGTGAGGCCATGCAGGATCCAACAGCTGAGGGGTTCCAAGACAAAATAAACTCCCAGTTGGCAAACCTGAATTCGATTATCAACTCCTCCATGCGGCTTATCTCATATGCGGCTGATGGGGCAAGTAGGGCCGCAGGCACAGGTGTAGCTTTACGACGTCACGCCTGGATGCAGCTTTGCAATTTTGCGGACCCTTTCAAGGCGTCCTTCACCAATTCCCCCTTTGATGGCTCAACGTTGTTTGGACCTCAGGTGAAGGATACATTGACTAGGTGCGAGCAGGAAGGTAAGACTCTCTCTGCCATGGGAGTCAGTTTTTCTACCCCTTCTAGACCTTATCTAAAAGGTCAGGGGGGGGGAATGTGGTTCCGCAAACCACAGGGAGTCTCATCCGACGCACAAAGTCGATTCCCCTATAGAGGCAGAGGGGGGGAATAACAATAGACGCTGCCCTAGGGGCAGAGGTGGTCTGCAAAACCAGGGTAGCAGAGAAACTTTCTCTGATAAACCCTTTCAGCATCCCTGAGGAGCTGCCCGACTGTCCACCTTCGGAGGCAGTCGGGGGAAGATTATCACTGTACCCAAAAGCCTGGCTTTCCCTCACTCAAGACAAATGGGTACAGTCAGTCATATCCGAGGGTTACAAAATTCCCTTTATTCACATCCCATCCCAACCCAAAGGAGCCCTTCCAAACGTTCCACCCAGTCTAAGGGAACAAGCAGCATTAGAAATATCAAAGCTGCTGTCAAAAAGAGCTATCCAACCAGTCCCAGCAGACCAGCAAGGATCCGGAATCTACTCCAAATTCTTTTTGGTACCAAAAAAAACAGGGGACTGGAGACCAATACTGGATCTCAGCAAGTTAAACAATTATATCAAAAAAAACAAAATTCCGGATGGTCACGCTACAGTCCATTCTACCCTTCTTGGGTCAGGACAATTGGATGTGCTCGATAGACCTTCAGGATGCGTACTACCATATCAAAATGCACAGATGCTCCAGGAGGTTTCTCCGCTTCAGGCTGGGAGCCAGTCACTACCAGTTCAGAGCCATGCCCTTTGGTCTCACTACAGCCCCCCGAGTGTTTACCAAATGCATGGCAGTGGTTGTGGCTCACTTGAGACTTCAAGGATTCCAGGTGTTTCCATATTTGGACGACTGGCTCCTTACTGCCACCACCAGACATCAACTGCATCTTTCCAGAGACTTCACCATCCAAACTTGCCAAGCTCTAGGCATTTCAATAAATTTCGAAAAATCTGCTTTGTCGCCTTGTCAATCTATTACCTTTATAGGCGCCACCTTAGACACAGTCCATCTTTCCGCCAGACTTGCAGAGCAAAGAGTATTAGATATCCGCAAACAAGTTTACCTTCTACTTCAATGCAACAAGGTCAAAGCCAGGGTAGTCTTGAAGGTATTAGGACTCATGGCAGCTACTATTGCACTTCTCCCCTTAGCTCGTTTTCACATGCGGATCCTCCAGTGGATGCTGTTTACTCAATGGTCCTTCCAACAGCTCCCGATGTCTCACATCATCCTACTAACTCAGTCATGCAAGAATCATCTGTCTTGGTGGATCACATCACCTCAAGTTCTCCAGGGCAGACCCTTCATTCCCCCCCCCCCAATCGCTATGGTGACAACGGACGCCTCCCTCATCGGGTGGGGGGGGCATTATCAATGCAGGACAGTCCAGGGCACGTGGCAACCTTTCGAGTGCCACTTGCACATAAATGTCTTAGACATGAGAGCAGTGCTTTTAGCTTTGCAAGCCCTTCAGGACTCTCTTCCCACAGGGACTATTGCAATTCAGATGGACAACATGTCTGTAGTGTGGTACATCAACAAACAGGGTGGAACTAAGTCCTACCCCTTATGTTGAGAGGCACTCAGACTTTGGCAGTGGGCGGTTTCTTCTCAGTGTTTTCTGATAGCAATGCACATTCCCGGGAAGTCCAATGTGATTACGGACAAGTTGAGCAGGGCCATTCTCATGCCTCACCAGTGGTCTCTAAAAAAATCAGTGCTGGAAGAAGTCTTTCAAAGATGGGGCTGGCCTTGCTGCGATCTTTTTGCTACTCCCCAAAACAGCAAGTGCCACGACTTCTTCACTCTCTCTCCCCGTTACCAGGCCATCCCACCAGAGACGCTCTAGTCCATGATTGGCCCCGGGGACTTCTGTAGGCTTTCCCCCCCTTTCCACTGATCTCTCAATTAATTCAGAAAGCTATTGCCTCGAGAGTCACCATGATCCTCATTGCCCCTTTCTGGCCTCGACAGATATGGTTTCCATTCCTCCATCATTACCTGTTGGAGCAACCTTGGCATCTGGGCCCGTTGCCAGATCGTTTGACCCACCAGTCGGGCCAGCTGCACCACTCCCTTCAATCTCTCAACCTCACAGTGTGGTTACTCCGATTCCTACCCTAGCCAGGCTTCCCTTAATCTCTCATTCGGTCCGTAACATCCTGATAGCCTCTCACAAGTCTTCTACCAGGAGGATTTACAATAGTAAGTGGAAACGATTTTCCTTCTGGGCAGCATCAAAAAATATAGACCCCTTCACTGCTCCTATCCAGTCTATCCTAGACTTTCTGGCAGAGCGCTTTCATTTAGGCTCTTCCTCATCTACCATTAGAGTACAACTAGCTGCTATATCTAACTTTCATGTAGGTGTCTCGGACTCAAGTATCATGTCCCATAAACTCTGCAAAGCCTTTTTAAGAGGTGTCTTTCTGCTCAAGCCCCCAATCAAAGATCCCCCACCTCAATGGGACTTGAATTTAGTCCTAGCATCCTTGATTCTCCCCCTCTTTGAACCTGCGGCTTCATGCCCTCAAGTTGCTCTCATGGAAAACGCTTTTTCTAGTAGCCATAACATCGGCTAGAAGGGTATCTGAACTTCATGCTCTTTGCAGTCGTCCTCCTTACTTAGTTTTCCATAAAGACAGGGTGTCCCTCCGGACAAATCCGTCCTTCTTGCCTAAGGTTTCTTCTGAGGCAAACCTAAACCAGACGATTGATCTCCCCATCTTCTTCCCTGATTATTCCAACAGGTCAGAACAAAAGTTACATTTTCTAGATGTTCACCGCCATCTTAGATATTATTTAGACAGGACTAAACAGTTCAGGAAATCTGATCAGCTTTTCCTGTCTTATGCGGAAGGTAAATTGGGCCTTCCAGTTACTAAAGTGTCCCTTTCAAGATGGCTTACCTCTATAATTACCTTCATCTATGAAATCAGACATCAAAAACTGCCTTCAAGACCTAGAGCTCATTCAACTAGGGCATTAGCTACATCTGTAGCTTTTCAGGACAAGCTACCAATAGATTCCATTTGTGCAGCAGCCACATGGGCTTCTCCTCATACCTTTATTTTGCATTACAAATTGGATATGGCCTCCAGAAACCATGCCAACTTGGTTCCACTGTTCTCAAGAGTCTATTCCGATAGGCCACTCGGGGTAAGGTGCTAGGGACGCGGTCCCATCCAGCAAGAAAGAAGGCGAGAAGAAGACAACTAACATGGAATGTTATGGTAGGTACATAACTTCTTATTCATAGGTTCATAGGTGTGTACTAGGCTAACAGCCCTGGAGCCTATATAAGCCTAGTCCAAGAAGATTCCCTGGCATCATGCCACCCAAAGTGAGTTCCCAGTACCCCTGTCAAGCAAGGCTACTGAAGTGATCCCCGGGGTGAACTTCCTATTGCCCACCCACTTGTCCAGATTTCTCTTAGAGGGCCATTGAAGTACTCTGCTTGATGTGAATGGGAAGTTTGTTCCAGAGTATGGGAAGTCTCTGGGTTAGTAACCTGTCCCTCCAGCATGTTCTGTTTACTGTGGTAATGAGTTTAAGGTCCCTGGAGTATGTGGCATGAAGTAATTGGGATTTCTTTAGGTGGAGCATATCTAGCAGCTCTGGGTCAGACATGGCTTTGTTGGTCAAGCAGAGATAGTCTTTAAGTAGGTGATAAGAAACAGAGTGTAGCTGGAATTTTTTGAGTCTGTTCAAATAGGGCATGTGTCTAAGGCCTAAGATCCTCTTAGTGGGGTATCTTTGTGGCCTTTCCAGTTGTAGGTGTCTAGTGACGTACATACCAAATGAGGCATTGTATTCTATAATAGGTCTAATGAGGGACAAGTAGAGAGGGATTATGACTTCTTTCTTCATGGATGAGAAACCTTTTGTAATGAGATGTGCCACATAGAAGGACTTTCTGACTACAGTGGCAGTGTGGTTATCAAAGGAGATGTTGCTGTCAACCTGTGTTCCCAGGTCTCATCACACCTTTGGGGTTTAGAAGACTCCCACCTATGTGGCAGTTCATCGGCACCAAATTTTTCCCAAAGGGAATGACAATGCATTTTTTGGTATTGAGCATAAGGCCATGGTTCTGGCAGCAGTCACTGGTGTCAGTGAGGCCTTTTTGTAGAATGTCTACATCAGTTGGAGAATCAATAATGGCTCCCAGTTTTCAATCATCTGTGAACTTGGTCAGCCAGAGTCCCTTTGTGTTGGCTTGAACTTCAGAGAAGTAGATGCCAAGCAGGAGAGGACCTAGGACCGATCTCTGTGGGACACCACTTGTAACTGGTCGGTAGTCAGATTTGGAGTCCACTGGTTTCACAATGTGGGTTCTATCAGTGAGCCAGTTGGCAACCCATCTTATTACATAGGGGTTTATGCCTAGTTTAGTGAGTCTATCTATGATTCCTGAGTGAGGGATGGTGTTGAAGGCCTTGGCAAGATCTAGGTAGGCTATGTGAAGTACTTTGCCCTCATCGACAGCTCTGGTGACAGACTCAGTCGTCTATCAGGTTGAGTGGGCATAATCTACCTTGCACAAACCCATACTGCATGGGGTCCAGAGTATGGAGATTCCCTATGTCCTTATTTATAAGGTCCATGATAATGTGCTCCATAGCCTTACATATCTGACTCATCAGGCTAATGGGGCGGTAGTTCACAGGGTCTGTAGTCACTCCCCCTTTGTGGAGAGGGATGACTGTAGCAGTGCACCATTTGGTAGGAACAAAGCCTGAAATGAGGCTGAGATTCAACAGGATACTCCGGTGTGGTGCCAGTTCACCTTGTAATTCATGTAGAGCATAGCCAGGGATATTATCAGGTCCCATGGAAGCTGTATTCTTGGCTTTGGACAGTCCGGTTTTTACCTGTGTAGCCATGATAATAGGGACTTGGCATTCCTCAGGCATTGTGATAGGCCCTTTAGGGGTGAAAAGGGGGTAAAGTTTGCCCTGAACCTGTCAGCCAATATGTTGGCAATATCAGTTGGTTCTGTATATGTACTGCCATTCTGTTGTAACTCAGGGCAGATCAGAGTATTGCCATGTAGATTCTTGAAATAACTATATAATGCCTTGTGGTTGCCTTTAGAATCTGCAGCAATTTTGTTCTCATAGCTAGCTTTAAGAGGATTTGATGATGGTTCTCAGTTTTTTGCTGAGGCTAACAAAGGAGCATTTCCAGTCTTGGAACTTCACCTTTTTCTGCAACAGTTTTTTTCTTCTGTTGTAGAGTTTGTTTATGGTGAAGGGACCACCAGGTTGAGAGAGCATCTTGGTTCTGTTTGGTATGGCCCATTCTATTCACTTGTTTATGCGCTCATACAGTGCATTGGTGTATGATTCAGCAGTCATGCACCTATTTTCCATTTGCATGGGTGTCGTGAAGTTAGCCACCTCTGTTTTTAGAAGCCCAGAATTGGCTTTAGAGAAGTTTTATATGGTGGTTTCCTTTGGGGGGGGGGGTGACATTGGGATGTAGATATCTGTGGTGATTAGCCTGTGGTCAGATCTGACCAGGGAGGAGTTGATTACTGGTGTAGAGCAACGGTCACCCATGTTAGTAATGAGCAGGTCAAGGATGTTTCTACCTCTGGTGGGGTTAAGAATGAGTTGATCCAGGGCATTGGAATTAATGAATTCTAGAAAACGTTGAGCAAGTGTGTTGGTACATGAGTAATTTTCCCAGTTAATGCAGGGGTAGTTAGTCTCCCAGTATAAGGGTATTGGGCTGTACCCTAATATTTTCCAGTGTGTTTAGGAATGTGTAGTGGGAGTCTTGGGACATGGTGGGGGATCTATAGCAGGCTACAACCTGGACTGCAGTTTTTATCCAGTGTTAGATGTACCTGAAGTATCTCTGATGCATTATGTTGGGCTACTAGTCTGGAGGTGTGCGTATCCTTTATGAATATGGAGATGCCATTGCCTTTAGTGCTTCGGTCCAGGTTTAAGGGCCTAAAGGTGTGGTATGAATTATAGCCTGGTAGTGCTGGGGTGCTCTCCGGAGCCTTGAATCAGGTGTCTGTCACTGCACAGATGTTGATGTTCTCCATTTTAAGGAGTGCTCAGAGTGAGTGCATTTTGAGATTCAGATTTCTAGCGTCGAGTAACATAACCCTTGGATTTAATTTGCTTGCAGCTGTTATGGTGCTAATTTTGTCTTTAGGACATTGCCTAAAAAAGGCACTATAGTGGTGGCAAGAGCCTTGGCCAGTAGCCGGAATCCCTGGGATGACAGGTGCAGGCCATCTCTGGTGAAGCATCTAGGTCTGTCAATCATGTCATTCCAGGCAGACAGATACTGGATCCCCTTAGAATGACAGCAGAATCTTATCCAGTTGTTGAAGTCAATGAATGTGCAAACTATTTACACCAGTGATATCTTTGCCACCTTCTCTGTTTAAATACTGCTGTCTAACAGTAATGTAATCATTGAAATGAGAAATGGTGAAAGGAGACTGAACATTTCCATTTTGTTAAAACAGCTTTACAACCAAAGTGGGTGCAACAGTGTATATAAATGTAAGGGCTTGCACAGACTTTTATGGTGGGGACTTTTAGGGGAAATTCTCCTCAGTGCCTCAGGGCCATTACAGTTGATCAGTCAAATCAGCATATATTTTGACAGAGGAGAAGAAATGGGTGTGGTATGTTTTGATCAGATAATTGAAACGTGAGGTGATCCACTTTGAAATTCTCATATTTCTTTGCAGTGTCTGGATCAAAGGTTTTTAGTATCACTGTCCTGTACAACAGCATATGGAGAGTGATCGGCAGTAGCTGCTATAGCTGAGTAATGTTGCATAATAATTTCATATATTTTGTTGTCCCATAATAAGAACTAGGCCTAAGATAAGGTTTATGGATGTGGTGAGAGAGGACATGCAGGTGGTTGGTGTGACAGAGCAAGATGCAGAGGACAGGAAGAAATGGAACCAGATGATCCTCTGTGGCGACCCCCTAATGGGGAACAGCTGAAAGAGAAGTTGTCACATAATAGGAACTATGTGAAAGGACTAGTAATACATAAGCATCAGTATATTTTTTCCTCTCTTATTATAGTAAAAAGGTATCAGTGTTGTAAATTTATTGGGCTGAGATAGAGCCTTTGATGCCTTTATTATGCATGTAACTTGTTTAATACTGGCCTGGCAATTTTTATGAATAATTAGTTCTGTCCATGAAAACACTGTTTGATTTTTAGGCTATTTCAGTATTTAGGATAATTAACCCTCACATGTTAAGTATCATTGCCTTTAGGAGTTTTCACGACCCTTTACCACCTTTAGTTACAAGTCAGTATCCCCTGCCTGATATTTGAAATGCATTTGGAAATTTTTTGGTGATTTCTGTGCATAGGCTTGTTTCTGATGTACTCTTCCTGACAACATTAAAATATAATTATGTAGCTTGTTTACATGTGTGTAGTAAGTAGTAACTTAACAGTAGTGCAAAACATTCTTTGCTTGAATATCTGTAGCAGTTTGTGTTTTCAGTAACTGTTTAGATTTTTCTTTCCAGTCTTCCATTGAGCATGGGCTTTTCCAATTTATATAAAATTCAGTAAGGTGTTACTAAATGCATGCAGATGGTTGATTAAGGCAAGGAATACTATTTATGTTCATACACTGGATATTGGTTTCTCAGAATAACCCACCGTGATTTACTAGGATAAAGTATCCAACTTAATTACCTTACAGTCCTACATCTTTGTTGTCTCTCTCTCAGCATCAGACAGGTGGGCACCGCAGAGCCACCTGCGTAACCAGGATTATTGGGTAAGGTCATCCCTCTTTGTGCCTGCTGAAGCATTTGCTTGTATTATATTGTATCCAGTTGAGTTTTGGAGGTTTTAGATATGTCAAGAAAGTCAAAGAAAGAAAGCCTTGAAGTATAGCAAGAATTTTGTAGACATCCTAGAGCCCCTTGTGTCTTTGATATAAGCTACATGGAGAATAAAACACGTTCAGTGAATTCTGAGAGTTACAAGGCAAGCTCTTACTTTGAAGGCTTATTAGAAATGTAATGATACTGTTAGTTACTACAATAAGAAAAATCCTCACATGAGCTAATATGCGTTTGTTGGATTCTCAGTGAGTATGACCTACATGCACTTGGGTACAATAAAACTTAAATGTGTATAGATCGTTGTTGGAGACTAAAATGCTCCATGTGATGATGCATCATTTCAAGCATTATGCTGCGGGTCACTAGTGTTGGTAATTCAAGTAATACAGAATCCCCTGTGAGGATAAACTTTTCAGATATTTTGACTAAGTAGTATTTACAATGATATTAACTTCAAATGTCAATGACATGTACAAGTATTTTTACTAAATATATGATTCTCTGAACCATAAGTTGTTCTCTGATAACCATTTTCAGTTTATTTGGTAATTTATATTTACTTTGTTTTACCGAGGCTCATTTACAGTGGAGCATTGCAGGGAAATGGCCTACAAAGCAATCCTCTGGGACATTGCAACCAATGAGCCAAAGCAGTAAACGTTTGATACATGGAAAAAATTGGGAGTAGTAGAATAAATGTGGAACAAACTTAGGAAGAATAACTGGAAACAGATGAAAAGCCTGAGAGAGAGGTGAAACATTGTCCATGGCCCAAGTGTCCCACTGTTGGAAGAAATCCAACTCCTGTTGACAGATGCATTGTGAAAACACAGTTAAAGATTAAGGTTAACACCCTTACGTGGCATCAAGGACCTTGCATGCCCAGAGACATAAGAAGTGTTTTTATTACTCAAACTCCTCCAGCATTCTTAATACTCAAAAGACATTCCATAGAAAACAAGTTTATATGGCAGTGTTATCAAACACCTAGCCATATTTTTTACAAACAGTTTTAATAGCATTTATTCATAGGTTCATTAGTGTTTACTAGGCTAATGACCACAAGGGCCTTTTTAAGCCTAGCCATGCAACCCAAATCTCTGACGAGTTCCGATACCCTTGATAAGTGTAAGCAGGGGCTTGCAAGATGAAACATTTACAAGCAGGGGCCTAGGAGATGAACCATTTACAGGTTCCCCGTGTCCATTAGAGACGTACGTGTCAAGCCAGGGATGACTTTCCTATTCCCTGTCAAATTGTCCAAGCTGCCTTGAATTGGCTTAGGGAGGAACTCTGCTTAATATTGATGGGGAGCCTATTTAGAGACAGGGTAGTCTCTGGGATACATACCTGTCTGTCCAGCAGGTCCTATTTATATCACAGACAAGGTTTAAGTCTTTAGAACAGGTAATTCTGCTGCTGTTTGTTTTGTGGATGTGAAGATGGTTCATCAGAGTGGGGTCTGACAATGCCCTGTATGCGAAGCATAGATCTCCCTTCAACAGTCTGTGGGAGACAGAATACAGGGATAGGGCCTTGAGGTGGTCTGCATAGGACATTTTACTTGTGCCCTGTATTCTTTTAGTGGAGAACCTCTGTGGATGTTCCATTTGTAGGATATGCCTGTTTAGATACATAGCAAAAGGGGCATTGTATTCACTGATATGTCTGGATGAAGAATACAGTGGAAGAATGACTTCCTTGGAGCTCGAGGCCATACCTTTGTTTATAAGTTGGGCAACACAGAATGATTTTCTCAGTACTGTTGACACATAATGGTAAAAGGCTAGATTACTGTCTGCATGTCCCCAAGACCATGACTACTGACCTGACTACTGGGTCAATTCTAAGGGATGTTTTGTCAATACGATTATCAGGGGTGGATGACTTCCAAAAGGATACCATTATGCATTTCTTGGAATTTAGTTTTAGTCCATGGCTCTGACACCAGTTGTCTATGAAAGCCCTTCTTGGAGAACATTTGTCTCGGTGTGGAATTCAATGACTGCTCCTAATTTGCAATCATCTGCAAATTTAGTCAGCCAGAGACCATTAACATTGGCATTGACGTCAGAGAAGTAAATGCCAAAAAGGAGTGGTCCAAGGACTGATCCCTGAGGGACTTTCCTTGTGACTGGTCTCTTTGTAGAGATGGACTCCCCAGTTTTAACTTCCTGGTACTGTGAGCCACTTGGCTATCCACCAGATGATATACAGGTTTGTACCTAACCTCTTGTGTTTGTCAACAATGCCTGAATGGGATATTGTGTCAAATACCTTGACCAGGTCAAAGTAGGCAATGTGAACCATTTTGCCCTCATCCATTGCTTTGGTGACCTTCTCAAAGAAGTCTACCAGGTTAAGTAAGCATGACCTGCCTTTGATGAAACTAAAATGAGTTGGGTCCAGTGTTTGGAGGTTTACTGTATCATTATTGATCATTTCTATGATAATTCTTGTCATGACTTTGCATACAAGATTAGTGAGACTTGTGGGTCTGTAGTTTCCAGGGTCTGTAGATGGCAAACATTTATGCAGAGGGATGACTGTTGCTGTTCTCCATTCATGAGACACAAAGCCTGTTTGGAGGCTACAGTTAAATAGTAATTCCTGAGAGCCTGATAGGGTGTGCTTCATGCTATTTAGAAGACATCCTGGGATATTGTCTGGACCCATTGATGCAGTGTTCTTGGCCTTAAGAGAGAGCATTAAGGACTTGTTCCCTAGCGATAGCAGGGGAAGTTATATTTCATGGTATTTCCCGAGGCAAGGTTGATGGGATGACAGGGGTAAATTTGGAGCTGAATTTATTGGCCAGTAGATTTGCTATATCTTTTGTCTCAGTAAAAGTGGCTCCATCTACAAACAATTGTGTATTGCCTTTGAAGGTGCGGACATAGTTAAAGAATCCCTTGTGGTTGCTGATGGCATCTGAGGCCAAATATTCTTCATATTTGGCTTTGGTAGACTTTATTTGGCCTCAGAGGAGCTTTTGTTTGAGTGTGCTTTTATCCTGCTGGGTTCTGCACTTCCTAATTTTTGTCATGATTTTCTTCCTTCTGTTATACAGCCTTTTGATTTTTTTATTAAACCCAGGGTAGCTTGTTTTTTGAGTTAGTTTTGTACTTTTTTCTGGTTGGTACAACTGCCTCCATGCAGCAGTTAACATGCTTGTATATGGTTTCTGTGAACCATTCTGCATAGGCAGCAGTGTTTTCAGGGTTTATGGGGGCCTCAAATTTTGCCAGGATATCACTTGATAACAGAAAGTTAGCCTTGGAGTAGTTCCTGAATATATAAATGACCAAATGAAGAAAATAAAAACTATTAAACCAATAGGCTCCAGAAGGAAGAATTTCACACCACAAAAAAAGTTAATTGCACAAACCCATGAACAAATTGTACAGATAAGTGCTTTTGTCACAAATACTTAATGTTGGCCACAGTGGTGCAGCGGTTACTGTTGTCACCTCACAGCAAGAGCATCTTCAGTGTGATTCTCATTCAGAGTGCCTTCTGTGCGGTGTCTGCATGTCCTCCCTGCAGTTGAATGAGTTTTAAAGACATGCAGTGTGTGCCTTCTGTGAGGGTTGGACACTGGGCTGGCAACTTGACACAGTAAAAACCCCACTGCAAATCAGTCTTGGAACTGGTGATCCGCTTTGGCATCCCCCAATAGGAGAAGCCAAAAGACATTGCTTACTTGCAGAGTTCATCATATGAATATAGAAAATTAAGCTAATATTTGAAAACTTCCAACAAGTCACGTGACAGTACACCAAAAATGTTAAAAAAAATATTAGCCATTTATACAAAATTGCTTAAAACACAATATCCAAACATTAAAAACATCTTCATAAACATTAAATAAGTAAATACAAACAACTAAAAACATCTAAAACGCATAATCTATTTTATGCTTCAAGTCTCAACAAACAGGAGATGGAAATTGTACCATTAATGCCTGGTGCACAGCCTGCATTTAATCTTAGTTGCCAGGCAAGCTCTCTTTTCTCCATTAATAAACCCCAGGGACCTCTTCCCACCATGTTCAAAATACTGTTCAACTATCACAAGCTTAAAAACATGGTCGTAGTAAATATTAATGTTTAGCCAGAGCATTTTTTCATTATGTTATTTTTTTATATCATTCAGATGTTCATAAACTGTCTTTTAAAAATGTGTTTTTTCCTACATATAGACAGAGACAGCTCTGGCGTAATTAAATATAAACTACCCCTTTGGTTATTCAGTTGAATCTACCTGAGATATAAACCCTTCTCCCGTTAATAATAAAGCTTTAACCAACAGCAATATGTTTGCAAAATTTACAGTTATGACATTTAAACATGCCCTTTGTATGGAGGTGGGCATTTTAACTCTGCTCTAAAAAAGATTTTGAGGTACCATTTCTAAAAACTATATTTGATTGTTCTCTCAATTTTGTATTGCCCCCCAGCATATTTGTTTAATACAGCCTAATTCTTAAGTATAGCTCTTAAAGCACTACTATCATTAGAAAAAAAAGGAATCAGACTGGTGGCATATATTGACTTCACAGGTGTAACCATGTCCATACTGGAATCATGGACCACATTCTCACCCCGGTTAGAATGGGGGCAAAATGCAAGGTTCTTTTTTCTGTATCACTTCTTGCTATATATTATCAACAAAGCCCCCCCCCCCCCGGTAACCTCTCTTCAATAACATATCCTTGATGTTATATTCATCCAAAAATTCTTCAAACAAGTTGCCATTCGTGCCAAGTGTACAAAACTGCCCCTTCACCACTGCTTTCTTTTGAAGAGGATGCACGCTAGAGTAATGAAAACAAGTTGTCTGAGTAAGTAGCCTTTGTAAAAATGCCAGAGGTATACATATATTTTTCATAGTATTTAACTAACATAATGTCAAGATAATGAATAGAGTATGCCCCTATTTCAGATGTAAATTGCAAAAAATCCATTGTGGTGGTCAACTATTGAATAAATTCTGCTATCGCAGCCTGGTTTTTCCTTCCAGACTAAACACAAATCATCAAGGTGCCTTGTATAGAAATGCCAGTAATCCTTATATTTACTGTTAAAATCAAAGCGTTTTTCTCATTGTAACATAATGACATTTTCATGTAGTGAACCCGAGACCGACTCCATGAATATACCTTTTTCTGTGCAAAAAATATTGATGGTCAAAAAAATAAAATTATTATGCAAAACAGTTGACAAAAGCTCAACATAGAGGTTCACCCTGTCCTGGGGCACATCTGTTTGTAAGAACTCAGCAAACCATTCAAGATCAGTGCTGTGGGGAATGGATGTATACAGTTCTTTTATATCTATAGTGTCAAAAACAACATTTCAATTCATTAAATTTTTTTAAGAAAATCCATACATATGCCACCAGTCCGATTATTACTTTTTCTAATGACAGTAGTGCTATAACAGCTATACTTAATAAGAACTGTGGGCTGTATTGAATGGATATGCTGGGGGTAATAAAAACTTGGGAGAACAAAGCTATAGTTTTTAGAAAAGGTACCTCATTAAAATCTTTTCTAGAAAGAAATGTTAAAATGCCCATCTCCATACAAACAAATGGCATATTTAAATGTCATCACTAAAATTTGCAAACCTATTGCTGTTGCTGAAAGCTTTATTATTAATGGGAGCAGAGTTTATATCTCAGGTATATTCAACTACCTAACCAACAGGGTAGTTTATATTGCACTATGCCAGAGCTGTCTGTGCTTCTATTTAGGAAAAACAGAACGGTTTTTAAAAGACAGAGGTTATGAACATCTGAATGATATAAAAAAAATTATGAAAAAAATGCTCTGACTAAACATATTAATATTTACCCCAAACATGTTTTTAAATTTGTTATAGTTGAACATATTGAAAGTGGCAGGGGGGTCCTCTGTGGTTTAATACTTAAGAAAAAAGAGCTTGCCTGGCAATTAAGATTAAATGCAGGTTGTGATTTGGGCATTAATGGTACATTTCCATCTCCTGTTAAGACTTAAAGCATATTTTAGATGTGTTTTAGATGTTTTTAGTTGTTTGTATTTGTTTAATGTTTATGAAGGTGATGTTTTTAAGGTTTGGATATTGTGTTTTAAGCAATTTTGTATAAAATGGTTAATGTTTCTTCACAATTTTTGGCTGGCTCACTCACATGACTTGTTGCAAGTTTTTAAATAGTAGCTTAATTTTCTGTATTTATCCGATGAACTCTAAGTATTTGTGATGAAAGTACTTATCTGTACAATTTGTTTGTGGGTTTGTGCAATAAACCATTTTTTGTGGTGTGAACCTCATGCTTCCTGCGCCTGTTGCATTTAATTGTCCCTGAATGTTTAGGGTTAGCTTGAAGGTTCAGGCTTTATTTTTTTACTTCAAAGGAGACCATTCTGTGGTCTGAGCTCAACAGGGAAGACATTACACTAGGGGATGTACAGTGCTCTCACATGTCAATGAGGAACAGATCCAGTAAGGTAGCACCCCTGGTCGGTGTATTGACAATCTGGTCCAGGCAATCTGTGTTTACAAAATCCAAGAATCTCTGTTCTTGTACGTTTTGGTGTCATATAGGATTCCTAGTTAACAGAGGGGGAATTAGTTGCCCATGAATGAGGTATTGGGTTGGATGGTGAGTGTTTTCAATAAGTTTAAATACATTGTGTAGGTTTCTTGGGTCATAGTGTGGGACCTATAGTGAGAAGGAAAGTTGTATTGGATTTTGCTTATGGTAATTTAAAAATGGAATAGCTCAAGTGCACAGTAACTGGTCGAAATGTGTGGAAGGCATTATAACTTTGCATTGTCAGTGCACTCTGTGGCTTCAAATCATGTCTCAGTGACTGCACCGACGTCAGCATTCTGTAGGGTGAGGAGACCTTCTTGGGAGTTGAGTTTTTTTAGACTCCTAGCAATGAGCAGTAATACCTTTAGATTTTCTTGGTTTTGGTCTGTCAGAAGTACTTTCAGTTTAGTATTGCCTAAAAAGGCTCTATGGGGGAAGACAGTGTTTTAGCTAATATTTGAAAGCCTAGAGGGGAGAGGTGCAGACCATCCTTGGCAAAGCAGTATGGTCTGTTGAGCAACTCCTTCCATGCTGACAAATATTGCACCCTCTTAGAATGATACCAGAAACTAAGGCAATTATTAATAATTCATCTTTTGTTTGTATTGTGGCATTATCTTTGGAGAAGGTAAAATGTTGCTCAATGCTAGGCTTATACCAGCTTGGGAGACCCATTCTGAGAGCTCCATGTTATGTCTCTTGATATAGTCTAAGGAGGTACATCTCAAGTCATTTACACCCACACGTACTATGACTGAGTCATACTGGTATTGTATCCAATGACCTGAGTGCATGCGTTATGTGGTGGATCCTTGCCCCTGATAATCAACTGACCATGACTTTCTCCTTACTCAGCCTGGTTGAAAGGACATCAGTGTATCCCATGATGGAGTCTCCAATGACCAGAATGTTGGACTATGTGATGGCTTACCTTATGGGCTTAGAAGTAGAGGCTCCATGAGATGCGACTATGTGTTGATGTGGGTGTTGTTTTGAAAGAGTGCATTCGGGATTGTTGAGGGTATATGTTGTGTACCTTGCCTAGCAGGTCTTTGGAGTTTAGGAAGGTTACATTTAAGTGCCTCAGCATATGTGGGTCTATGTCTGCTTTGATTCCTGTCTGATGGGTGCAGCGCATGTACTACTAACAACCTTATTGATATTGGGAGTACTTTTATGCGAGAGTTTTTCCTCCAGTGACATTATGTAAGTACATCTCTCACATACCATATACATTTGTTTGAGAATTAACTGGTTGTCAGTAAATATGAGGCAATTTCTACATTGCCTCAGGATGCCCATATCCACCAAGCTGGTAACAGAGATAGTGAGAAAGTTCATATCCATGGCAACATACCCTTTTTATTAATAAGGCATTTGGAGTGAGAATATAAAGCAATGTCAGGAGTATCTGGTTTGCAACTCTGGGGATTGTGATGGTCACTGCAACCTAGTTGTCCTCTGTACTACTAGGTATTGGTGAAATTTCAATTGCGCTTTTACACGAAGTTTCTGTGACAATGCAGGGCACTGCCAAACACTTGAGGGGAAACTAATAAGCAGACCCTGAAAATGTAAGGATGTAGCACTTATTTATTCTGAAGTTAGAAACAAATCAGGCAGTACTTGGTGACAACAAAGACTTAGGTTGTAAAGAGTGATGAAAATGTGGGAGGAGTTGGAATGGCTACTACTAGTGCTGGTCTTACCACAGCTTCACTCTGCAGGGATACAATGCTCCTTTGCTTCCTCTCACCAGAAGCAAAACACTAGCACCAATCCCAGGATGAGGAGCAGGCCACACCCTGTTCCATGATCCAGTCTTGTCCCAGATGATGCACAAGTCTGTAGGCTTGTTGTAGCCTTTTCCTGGTAGATGCCTTGAATACCAACCAGACCAATCAGGAACGTGAAGCACTGACATGCACTACCCAACCAGAAACAATCGGGAATCAATGCACTCCACTGCTTCTTTCACCAGGAGCAGAATATAAGCATTAATTCTAAGATGTCACCTATGAAGTGTTTGAAACTAATTTTATTATTGCTTGATTTCAAGCTGCGAAACAGATCAAAGCACAAATGTTCAAATTAACGTCAGTCATTTTGTGCCTTAAATACCAGATTGTGCTTTTGTACCTAATTATCCGTAAGAGATGCGTTAAAGGTCAATAAATACTTAGTCTTTCAGTGTATGCAAGATCTATTAGACTTTATTCCTTTAGTATAAAGATAAGTGTAGTCTTCCTAGATGAGTCACTTCCCTCAAAATTCAATTATGGAACTTAATGTGATTCTCTGTAACTGTGGTAGCTGTAAAATATATGTGCTAATAATACAACTTTCAGTTTCTTATTCATATTACCACATTTTTTTACTAATAAAATATGCATTTTCACAATGATTTGCTTACTAGATGTAGTGGTATCTAGATCTTAAACTTTTGTGTGGTTTCTAAAAATTGTCTGAAAAGGTGTAAGCTTATGTCAGTGGACTTTATTTACACTTTTTTTTTTTTGCTTAATTCAAAGTTAACTCCAGTTTTCTTACTGTGCCATGTTCTGGGAAAATATATATATTACAATGTAAACTCTTCAGGTAGCCTTACAGATATAACAGATGGTCTGAAAAGCTAACCAAGACATCAAGCCATTCTGTCAGTCAAACAAGATTCGAAGGTTTAATCATTTCAAAGAATTTAAAGTAGATAAAAAAATAGTCTGTAGGGCACTGCTTTACATAAGTCTCCATTTACAATGCATCTCTATGTATGCAAGTTGAATTCTGCTCCTGTTATGACTCACTGAACAGTCACCACTATCAATAGGCAACTTGTGAATATATGTAGATTGCCAGGGCTTTATTTCATATTATAGACCCCCCATGTACAACAAGCAACAAATTAGATTTGCTAAGATGCCTGAGTACCTTGATACAAGTCCATACCATACAGGAGGAATATGTTCACTCTGCATAGATGGCACCTCCTGGATGAGAACTGAAATTGAGAACTCTTGCTTTGGGGTGACAATGCTGCTAGCTACCCATAATTATAGCTTGAAGTGATCATAAATTCTCTGCAAAACCAAACTATAAAGTTCCAAACGCTGTGAAGAGGATGGTTTGAAAGACACTCCGTGAGTAAAATGGGTTGCACCAGTGATCAACAGTTAAAGGAGCAATCTCAGAACTGTGACCACTCACACAAAATCAACTTCACAAATTTATTCTGACAATGTATAAGCAGTCTCACAGGAGGCTTCAACTGCATGCCTGGATGTAGTGAGCTTCGCCTACTCCTGTTAAATACATAATGTGCTCATTCTGTGACTGCACTGCTTAGGGGCAAAGGAAAATTATCTGAGGTACTGAAGAGTCAGTATTAGCAACAAAGCAGAGTAATAACACTTCTTTCAGGCCCCACTGAATGGACAGTGCTATGGACTTGCAACAATAGAGTTTTTTCTTCTTTGTGGATTTTTTTTCCGCACCTTTGCTATACAGAGGGACTCCTCACATACACACACTTACAAGTGTAAGACAGCAACTGTCCTGGTATTATACTTTCTCATAATGCTAAAATAAAATAAAACCATGACTGAGAGTCTTTGTTGGCACTACAGTTTCACCATAGCATCTTCAAACAGCACATCAGTTAATAACTCTCCCTGCTCAGATGAATGTGATTGCTCACTCTGGGGTTTGTTTAAATAGTTACAGCTCTATGGTGGGTTCACAGATTATCCACTATGCCACTATGGAAGGAAAACAAGTATAAATATAAAAACTGAAGTAAACCACTATATCTCTCAGTTGCACACTTTCCTATGGCACTAGGAGTAGATCTCAGTAATTGTAAACTGCTGTGATTACTACAGTTCCCCCATAAAAGCACTGAGTTACATTTCTCAGTTTACTATTCTCTACTCGAAGGTCAGTGCAGCATTATGCTGAATTTGCCTTTCAAGACATTGAGTTGTGGCAATACCAAGTTTTCAGTCACAAAAATGTGATGTTATGTGAAATATGTGAGATTTTTACTTGTGATACAACAGACCCAATCAGCATCTATTCCAGGCAGGTCCTACAGAGCAGCCTGAGCTCATGTTTTATAGGTACCATTAGTCAAAACCAACAATGATGTAGCATGTCAAACTGTGCAGTTTAAAACATTATGTAACCCTATTTTTGTATTTGTGTATGAAATACAATATGATAATCCCTTTTCTGATAATATTACAAAACTTTCTCACAATGAAAATGAGATTCACAGTTCACCTACAAAAGTTATTATGCTTTTAGATATTTCATTGAGGCCCAATAATAATTTTGCCCCTCTCCCTCAGCCCGTGGAGGTTTAGTGATATGTTTGTAGTCATAACACTTGCTCTGTGCGGTGAAATATGCAGAATTTTATTTTTGATGCGATGGCAACTCCATACTGATTTTCACGATTAGTGCTGCATGTTCCAACCAGAGCAAAGTCGTATTCTCCCAATGGAAAATGAGAATAAAGCTAAGGTCAAATTCTGACTGTAAACTTATGACACCTTGCATTTTACTGTATATATCTATACATCTGTATCTATAATATATATATATATATATATATATATGTGTGTGTGTGTATATATAAACACACACACACTCCACCTATATAGTGGATATAAAAACTGTGCCACACCCCTGTTAATATGCCAGGTTTTCGTGATATAAAAAAATGGGAGTACAATAAATAATTTCTAAACTTTTCCTATCTTTAATGTGACCTATAACCTGTACAATTCAATTAAAAAACAAACAAACCTGTTAGGGGAAAAAATATTAAAAAAAAAATGTGCAATGTGCCTGTTGCATACGTGTGTGCACATCCTTAAACTAATACTTCATGTGCACACCCTTAAACTAATACTTTGTTGAAGCACCTTTTGATTTAATTACAACATTCAGCCTTCTTTGGTAGGAGTCTATTGGCATGGCACATCTTGACTTTGCAATATTTGCCCACTCTTCCTTGCAAAGGCGCTCCAAATCAGTCAGATTTTGAGGGCATCTCTTGTGCACAGCCCTTTTCAGGTGTCACCACAGGTTTTCTATTGGATTTAGGTCTCTGCTCTAGCTAGAACATTCCAAAATTTTGATTTTCTTCTGGTGAAGCCATTCTTATTTTGATTTGGATGTATGCTTGGGGTCATTGTCATGTTGAAATGTGACATTTCTCTTCATCTTCAGCTTTCTAGCAGACGCCTGAAGGTTTTGGGCCAAAAGTGACTGGTATTTGGAACTGTTCATAATTCCCTCCACCTTCACTAAAGCCCCAGTTCCAGCTGAAGAAAAGCAACCCCAAAGCATGATACTGCAACCACCATGCTTCCCCGTGGGGATGTTGTTCTTTTGGTGATGCAAAGTGTTGTTTTTGTACCAAACTTACTTTTTGGAATTGTGGCCAAAAAGTTCAACCTTGGTCTCATCAGACCATAACACATTTTCCACATGCTTTTGGGAGACTTTATGTATTGTTTTGCAAATTTTAGCCTGGCCTGGATGTTTTTCTGAAGAAAAGGCTTCCATCTTGCAACCCTACCCCATATTGCAGATATATGGAGAATACGGGAGATTGTTGTCACTAGTACACAACCAGTACTTGCCAAAAATTCCTGCAGCTCCTTCAATGTTGTTGTAGGTCTCTTGGCAAGCCTCCCTGACTTGTTTTCGTCTTGTATTTTCATCAATTTTTCAGGGATGTCCACTTCTTTGCAATGTCACTGTTGTTCCTTATTTTCTTCACTTTTTGATGGTCTTCACTGTGTTCCATGGTATATCCAATGCTGTGGAAATGTTTTCGTACCCTTCTGACTGATGCCTTTTAACATTGAAATCTCTCTGATGCTTTGTAAGCTGTTTGCAAACCATGGCTTTTGCTGTAACACACAACTGAGTAAATGTCAAGAAAATCCTACTAGGACAGCTGAACTTTATTTGGAGTTAATCAGAGTCTCTTTAACTGATGTCAGGTGTGTACCCAAGAAGACTGAATAATGTAATTCAAAAGGTGCTTCAATAAAGTATTAGTTTAAGGATGTGCACATACAACAAAGTATTAGTTTAAGGGTGTGCAAACTTATGCCACCAGTGTATTGTATGTTTTTTTTATTTTTTTGTATCTTTTCCCCTAACAGATTTGTTTGTTTTTTCAATTGAATTGTACAGCTTATAGGTCACATTAAAGGTAGGAAACGTTTTGAAATGATTTATTGTGGTCTCATTTTTTTTTATATCGCAAAAACCTGGCATTTTATCAGGATTGTGTACACTTTTTATATCCCCTGTGTGTGTGTGTATGTATGTGTATATATATATATATATATATATATATATATATATATACACACACACACACACATACATATACATATATATATATATATATATATATATATCTATATATATATATATGTATATATATATATATATATATATATATATCTATATATATATATATGTATATGTAAAAAGCGATGGATACATACACGTGTGTGTGTGTGTGTGTGTGTATATATATATATATATATATATATATCTATGGGTCTAGGACACATGCTCGACTAGCACATGTCCGAATCACAAAACATCGAACACACATACACGAAAGCGCTTAACATAGAAAAGCGCTTCCATGTATGTGTAGTTCAAAAACAAAATAAAATCTACATTTCTGCAGGGGTGCTTCACCCCCCCCACACCCCCCTACTTTATTATTCTCACTCTGAGATTGCACTACAGTGTGGAAAAGGGAATTTTCCCTTACCTGCACTGTAGTCCGATCTACGAAACAGGCACACATACACGGAAGTGCTTGTCAGTGTTAAGCACTTTTGTGTATGTGTTCGATGTTTTGTGATTCAGACATATGCTAGTTGAGCATGAGTCCGGATCCTAGAGATATATATGTACAGACACACACACACACACACACATATATATATATATATATATATATATATATATATATATATATATATATATATACACACTCACACACACACATATATATATATATATATATATATATATATATATATATATATATATATATATACACACGCACACGCACGCACACACACACACATGACCATATGAACATCACCCCTTACTTTCATATGGTTAAAACAAGGATACTCTGCTGAAAAGGGACATAAAATCATTCTTCTTCACTTAGGGATTTCAAAAGAAGCTGCCCTTGTAAGCGCATAGTATGTTGTGAAAGCTCTAGTTTTGCAGACAGAAAATTGTTACCGTTTTGGAAAACGGGATTTTTTTTTTTCTTTTACATTTGACATATCGACAACTCAGTAAAGGAGTCCTATAGCTACACAAAATGAAAACAAGAAAAAGGTATTATGCCTTATAGTGACATTGAGCTTGACTATGCATGCCTGCATGGAATCGCATCTTAAATACCTTTTTGATAAATCTTTATAATAATTATCCTGGGACAGTAAGATAAAAAAAATTCAGCCACAGCTTCAATTCTCTCCTCATAGACATCATTGCAGCTCACACTTTATTTTGCTGTAGCACATTGCCCTCATAAGCACATGAAATTTTGGTCATTTCATATTTGCAGTGATTGCAATGACGTCAATTCTAGCTCAGCTGGAGATCTTTGTGATTTACTTCTGCTACTATAATAAACACAATCAGTTATGTGTGTTATTGTATGTATGCATATGTCTTCTCAATTCAAGTCTGGTGCATGCAATTTCATTTACACTGCACTTGTGTAGGCTAAATGACAATAAAGTTTACTCAGACTTTGACTTTTCTCAACACAGATCTATTCATGATGCATTTTGGATCATAAGCATAATTCATAAATCCAAGTAGAAACTGTGTGGTGACCCTGCTCTGATAATTTAATCCAAGTGTCTCAATCCTCACCATGGACACTCATGAGGGATGTTCACTTGGAACAAAAATAGATAAACACAGTATTTCCAGATGCAGCTTTTTGCACCAAGGACATTTTCCCATAACAGTATACAGGGAATACACTTCTGTACTGGGGCTGGGTTTCTCTCTCTTTAAACAGGCCCCACACACAACTTCCCACTGACACAGCTGTAGAGTTGTGTCCTCAGCCAAATCCTTCGACAACCTCCCTGTGAAACCAGTCTGCCACACACAAACAAACAAACACACACATACCTGGGATAGGCTGGCACAAATTTACCAGCTATGCCACCTCTGCCCAGACTATAAGGTAGATTCTGCAGCCAGAACACTCCAAAGCCATCTAATCTAAAGATCTTACCAGAGTACCTAATTTTACTTAGTAAAATTAATACTAATGTAAATGGTAGTGTTAGACTAATGCAGCAAGGCTTTCAGGAGCGGCCACAGTGTCACCAAATAAATGTAAGTACTCTCAAAGGTTAAAATATTCTATAAAAGAAAAGCCAGAATGAGAAGTTTTAGTACATTTAGTAATAAAGAAAATGAAAATATTAAATAGTATTTACAATAAATACCAGAGTTTTAGTCACAGGAAATATTAAAAATAACACTAATGGAAAGATTCACACAGATGCAGAAAAAAAATACCTAACTCACTATATTTTCCTGACTGATCTAAACAATTATTGTTCCCTGGTTACTTACTAAAGCAAGGCAAGATGAAGTGGGCGAGTGACCCTTCTCTGTCAGGTTTCAAACACAGACTGTCCTGATACTTGTATCTCATCTGGTATTAAAACATCATTTCAGTTCTGGATTACAGAATGACATCACATACATCCGGTCACCTGACTTGTAGTTCCTACAATACCCGCTTTACTAGAATTTGAGCCAGAATCTTCCACATGTGTTACCATAAACACAGAGCTTTGCTAAGATGTGTTATAGCATCTGGAAGCTATAACAACATTTTAAAAACTTCCAGACTTCCAGGGAAACAATTATTTCACCAAAGGTCACTAAAGTAGGATTCCAAGTCCTGGTTTTCTCAGTAATTTTTCTCTGGCTGCAATCAGAACTGCAAGATAACATCTTTATGGCCTAAGCCAGGTAATTTTAATTTCAGACAATTTTTCAAAGTTAGCTTGACTGAGATTAACCTCTTCTCTTCCAGTATCCTCTGTTATAATATATTCATTTCAGCAGTGACAGTACAGTCTGACATACAGGTGTATTTCTTTTCTGTCCAGCAAGACCCACCATTGGTACATTGTTTAACACAAACAGCTTTACAAATATATTTTCAACACAAACACCTATGCAACTCAGTTTGATATACAAATTGCATATAAATCTTTATAAAACTCCAACTAGCTATGCTGGCATATATTACACATCCACTGCCCTACTTCTGGCATAGCTGGCAATATCTCACATCATCACATATCTCTCCCTTTGAAGACTCCAGCTAGTTTTTCAAGTGACCCACAAGAAACACGGCTTGAAGGACATAAGTCTGTCTGGGAACACATTACCCCATACCCTGTCTTGAGAACCCATTAGCAGTGGCATTGCAGATCCCAGTACTGTGTTGCACTGTCATGTCATATGCCTGAAGTCCTAAACTCCACCTTAATAACTTGGCATTTTGTTGGCTGGCTCAATGTAGCCATAAGGGATTGTGGTCTGTAACTACAGTGAATTTCTAGCACACAGATAAGGTTGAAATTTCTGCAGTGCCCATACAATGGCTAAACATTCTTTTTCTACTGCTGCATAATATTCCTCTGTAGGTTGGAGACTGTGGCTGAGATTTACAACTGGGTGCTCTTTTCCTCCTGAAACCTTGCTGAGTAGTGCCCCACCCCATGGCTCAAAGCATCCACCTGCACAATAAATTATTTGCTGTAATCTGGACTGGCTAACACAGGGGTCCTCCCAAAGCCCCTTTAGACTTTTGGAATGTCTGCTCACAGGCTGGGATCCACACCACCTTATTTGGCCTCTTTTTTTCTTGTCAAGTCTATGAGGGGGAGCATCTACTGTACTATAATTGAGAAAAATTTCTATAGTGCCTCACTGTCCCAAGAAGGCCCTCACCTACTTTTGGTAATAGGAGCAGCCCACGGCTGAAGGGTTTTACTTTGGCAGGTTCTGGCCTGATCTTACCACTCCCTACTCTGTGCCATGTAGGATATCTCTGCCATACCCACCTGACACTTACTTGGCTTAATAGTTAACCCTGCCTTTTGCAATCTGCCCAGGACCATTGTGACATGCTGAAGGTGCTATTGCCAGGAATGCCTGTAGAGGGAAATATGCAGGTACGTGAGGGCATAATATCCTGCACCTGCTTAGGATACAATCTACTAACCTCTGGAAGGTTGCTATGGCATTTTTCATCCTAAAGGGCATCTTTGTGAACTTGTATAATTCATAAGGGGTTGCAAAGACTCATCTCTCTAACATTGGAAGTCAAGGGCAACTACCAGTAGCCCTTGGTTAGGTCAATAGTGGTCAGATACTTAGCCCTCCCAGCTGCTCTAAGGCTTCATCTCTCCTAGACATGGCATAAATATCTGACTGTTTGATTATTTAGTTTTCTGTAGTCCACACACAAAGTGGTGCTGCTATCTTTCTTTAGTATCAGCACCAATAGGGAGGCCCAGGGACTGTTAGACTCCTGAATTACCCTCAATTCCAACATTTCCTGTGTGTCCTCCCTCAGAGTTAAGTGGCCTGGTTGATGGGCCTTTGTGGTTCTATATCCAAATGGTGCCAGGTTTCCCAGTGAACAAGCCCTGAATATTCCCATGGTATAGGATAGCCACTGTGACATTTCTACCCCCCTCCACTGAGGTGTTCATCTGATCCTCACTGAGATCATCAGTCACCAGATACCCCACAGACTCCTCCTGCTATCCACTGCAAATACTCAGCACCACAGCCTCCCTATAATTATAAGGCTTCATCATGTTAACATGGTAGTTATTGTGCCCCTGCCTCCTCCTTAGCAGGTTTACCATGTAGCTAACATCACTGACCTTCCTTACCACTTTGAAGGGTCCCTCCCAAGCTGCTTGCAGCTTATTGTGTCTGACAGAAATGAGAACGTTAACTACTTGTCCCACAGTATACTCTCAGGCTTGAGAATTACTGTCATACATGACCTTTTTGTGTTGTTGAGCTCTTGCTAGGTTCTCATGGGCCAAGCCCATGAGCTGCCTAAGCCTTGTCCTGAGGTTCAAGACATATGCCACAGCAGACTCTTTGTGGGATTCACACACACCCTGCCACTCCTCCAGAATCAAGCCTAAAGGCCCCCTCACCCATATGCCCATACAACAACTCAAAGGGTGAAAAATCTGTGGATTCTTGGGATACCTCTCTGTATGCAAACAGCAGATGAGGCAAATATTTGTCACACTGTGTCTCAAACTGGTCTGCAAATGCTCCTAGCATGATCTTTAGTGTACAGTTTAACCTCTCCACAAGACCATTAGTCTGGGGGGTGGTCTTAAGTTTTCACTCCACAGTACTCCCACAGAAAAGCCACCAGGTCTGACATGAAATTGGAACCTCGGTCAGTTAGTATTTTTCTCGGGAATTCTACCCTGTTGAAAATCTCTAATGAAGCATTTGCCACCTTCTCTGCCTCAATGGAGGGCACAGCTATTGCCGCAGGGTATCTAGCAGCATAATCTACTACCTACAGAATATACTTCTTTCTTGTGTAACTTGCGGTACCCAGCGGCCTTGCAATATCCATAACTACCCTCTGAAATGGCTCATTAATCAAAGGAAAGGCATCAAAGGAGCTTTGATCTTGTCTCCTGCCTTGCCTACTTTTTGACACTATACACACGTCCTGTAGTACCTTGTTACATCCCTTGCAGTCCCAGGCCAATAAAGGTTCTGCATAGTACATCTTTTGGTATGCTTTATGCCCATATAACCTGCAAAAGGAATGTCATGGGTTATGGCTAGAAGTGCCAGACAGTAGGCTCGAGGCATTACCAACTGCTGTATTACCTCACCCTTTAGCCCTCCCTCAGATGTTCACTCCCTATGCCATAACTTTTGTCCCAGTATACAGACTCCCCCTTGCCTTATGAATCTAGTGCCTCCCTAGCTACTTCAATCAAGCCCCCCAACCCAAAAGCTAGCTATCCTGAATTCGATATCTAACTCCTCCATGCGGCTCATATCTTATGCAGCCGATGGAGCGAGCAGGGCCGCAGGCGCAGGTGTTGCTCTTGGACGCGAAGCCTGGATGGGGCTGTGTGATTTTGCGGACCCCTTTAAGGCGTCCTTCACCAACACCCCCTTTGACGGTTCAGCTTTGTTCGGACGTCAGGTGAAGGATACTTTGACCAGATGTGAACAAGACGGTAAAACTCTTTCTGCCGTTGGAGTCCAGTTTTCCTCGCTAGACCATATCCCAAGGGTCAGAAGGGGGGAAGATGGTTCGTAAAGCCCAAGGAGCTACACCGTACAGATATGATCAGTTTACTCCTAGAGGCAGAGGGGTAACAATAATAAGCCCTTGCGCCCTAGAGGCAGGGGTCCTCAGAACCAGGGCAACAGGGACCCTCTTCCTGAGAAGCCTTTCAGCATCCCTGAGGTGTTGCCGACTGTCCACCCTTGGAGGCAGTCGGGGAAGAATTTCGCTGTACCCAGTAGCCTGGCAATCCCTATCACAAGAGAAGTGGGTACAGTCGATTATATCCGAGGGTTACAAAATCCCCTTGAAGGTTTCCTCGTGCCTCTACAATCCCTTCCAGACATCTCACCCGGTCAAAGGGATTTGGCAAAACAAGGAAGTTTCAAAACTCCTGGGAAAAAGAGCCATCAAACAGTGCCGCAGACCAAGTAGGATCCGCTTCTACTCAAGATTCTTTTGGTCCCCAAAAGGACGGGAGATTGGAGACCAATACTAGACCTAAGCAGACTAAACAAGTCTGTCAAAAGGCAAGATTCGGATGGTCACGCTGCAATCCATTCTGCTCCTTTCTGGGCAAGGACAACTGGATGTGCCCGATAGACCTTCAGGATGCGATACTATCACATAAAGATTCACAGACGCTCCAGAAGGTTTCTCCACTTTCGCTGGAGCCAGTCATTACCAATTCAGAGCACTGCCCTTTGGCCCTACTTCAGCCCAGCCCCCAGAGTGTTCACCAAATGCATGGCGGTGGTCACAGCTCACCTGAGACGCCGAGGATTCCAAGTGTTTCCTTATTTGGACGACTGGCTCCTCTCCGCCACCTCCAGGGATCAGCTTCTTCGGTCCAGAGATTACACCTTACAGCTTTGCAAGAGTCTAGGAATTTCGGTGAATTTGAAAAATCCTCTCTGCTGCCTTGCCAATCTATCACCTTTATAGGCAGAGTTAGATAATTGCGTCAAAATGTTAGCCAGACTAACAAATCAAAGGATTCTGGACATCCAGAAATTTGTTCAGCTTCTGTTACAAAGCAACAAGGTCAAAGCCAGATTTGTCTTGAAGGTTCTAGGCCTAATGGCTGCAGCCATTGTTCTTCTTCCACTAGCTCGCTTCCACATGCGTCTCCTGCAGTGGATGTTGTTCACGAGTGGTCATTCACGATCTGCCCATGAGACACGAGATCTTAGTGACACAGTCTTGCAGGGCTCATCTCGTTGATGGTGGGTATCTTCCCTCTTCTTCAGCAGGGCCGACCATTTATTCCCTCCTCCAGTTGCCACAGCCACCCCGGATCCCTCTCTGATCGGGGGGGGGGGGGGCATTATCAGGGCAGGATGGTCCACGGGACGTGGCAACCCATAGAATACCACCTGCACATAAATGTCCTGGAGATGAGCAGTGCTTTTAACGTTGCAAGCCCTCGACTTTCTTCCCACAGGGACTATTGCAGTACAGACGGACAACATGTCCGTGGTCTGGCACATCAACAAACAGGGCGGAACCAGGTCCCCATCCCTTATGTCGAGCTCAGACTTTGGCAATGGGCGATCTCTTCTCAGCGGTTTCTGATAGCAACGCACATCCCGCAGGTCCAACCTATTGGCGGACAGGCTAAGCAGATCTATTCTGATGCCTCACGGTGGTCTCTCTCAATCAGTCTGTAGTGGATCAGATTTTTCTGAAGTGGGGCACCCTTGTTGCGATCTTTTAACTACCCCTCAAAACAGCAAGTGCCCAGATTACTTCACACTATTTCCTCTTCCAGGCCAACCCTTGAGAGACTCTCTAACCCAGGATTGGCCTCGGGACTTCTTTATGCTTTTCCTCCCTTTCCATTGATTCTAAGTCATTCAGAAAGCCACTGCTTTGAGAGCCAAATTGATCCTCATTGCTCCATATTGGCCTCGACAAATTTGGTTTCCGTCTCTACATCATCACTGCAACTTCTGGTGCAGCCAGCATCTGGACCCAGTTCGGATCTTTGGATCCACCAGTCGGGTCAGCAGCACGAGCCATTCATTCTCTCAACCTCACTGCTTGGTTGCTCCACTTCCTTCCTAGCCAGGCTACCAATGATTTCTGACTCAGTCAGAGACATTTTAGTGTCTTCTTTAAAGTCGTCCACTGGAACTGTTTATGCTAGCAAGTGGCGACGCTTTTCTGTTTGGGCAACGCCAAAAATATTGATCCTTCACCGCTCCTATACATTCTGTTTTGGATTTCCTGGCAGAGGTTTTCATTCAGGATCGTCATCATCTACAGTCAAAGTACAAATGGCTTATTTCCAAATTTCATGTTGGCTTGCAGGACAATAACATCATGTCTCATAGGTTATGCAAAGCCTTTTGAGAGGAGTTTTCTCCTAAAACCGCCTGTGAAACATCCTCCTCCGCAATGGGATCTGAACTTAATGTTGGCATCCCTAATTCTACCTCCTTTAAACCGTCTGCTACGTGTTCTTTAAAGTTGTTGACATGGAAAACTATATTTTGCTGGCTGTTACTTCTGCAAGAAGAGTTTCTGGATTCAGGCCCTCTGTATTCGTTCACCTTATCTGGTGTTTCATAAGATAGGGTTTCGCCAGGACTAACCCTTCCTTTCTTCCCAAGGTTGTATCTCAAGCCAATATTAACCAATCTATTGATCTACCAGTTTTCTTTCCTAACTATTCTGACAGAGCTGAACAGAAGCTGCATTTTTTGGATGTTCATCGTCAGCTCAGGTACTACTTACATAGGACTAAAGAACTTAGAAAATCAGACCAATTGTTTGTCTCCTATGCAGGAAACAGGTTGGGTCTTCCAGTATCTAAAGTGACCTTATCTAGATGGTTGACTTCCACCATTTCCTATGTGTACTCTCTAAGGGGCAAACAACTATCTTCTAAGCCAAAAGCTCATTCGACCAGGAGTCTATCCACTTCTGTAGCCTTTCCCATTGACACTATTTGTGCAGCAGCTACTTGGGCCACGCCTCATACTTTTGTGTCTCATTACAAGTTGGATTTGGCCTCCAGAGATAGGGCCAGTTTTGGTTCCACTGTTCTCAAGAGTCTGTTCCATTGAGCCACCCGGGATACAGGTGCTAGGGACGCGGTCCCATCCAGCAAGAATGAAGGCGAGATTGACAACTTAACATTTAGAAGTTATGTACCTACCATAACGCTCCATGTTAGTTGTCTTCATCTCGCCTTCTTCTGCGCCCCACCCTCCTTCCCCTGGCCTGGACAGATCTTGGAGAGTTCCTATTAGATTGCTTCCTCTGGAGCATTGTTATGAGGACTTCTTTTAGGAACCATGGTTCCTAATTATATTAGGATAAGTCTTTAGCAGGGTTAGTTAGCTGCCAAACGAGATCTGAGGTAGTTCCGCCTTGCATCATGGGATATAGGGTTGCCTCGAGCTGGTAAAAGGAGTTCTCGAGCTAAAGCAGGTGCGAGTGGGAGCCGAGGATCGGCTCCGAACCCATCCAGCAAGAAGAAGGCGAGATGAAGACAACTAACATGGAACGTTATGGTAGGTACATAACTTCTAATTATAGCATCTGGAAGCTATAACAACATTTTAAAAACTTCCAGACTTCCAGGGAAACAATTATTTCACCAAAGGTCACTAAAGTAGGATTCCAAGTCCTGGTTTTCTCAGTAATTTTTCTCTGGCTGCAATCAGAACTGCAAGATAACATCTTTATGGCCTAAGCCAGGTAATTTTAATTTCAGACTATTTTTCAAAGTTAGCTTGACTGAGATTAACCTCTTCTCTTCCAGTATCCTCTGTTATAATATATTCATTTCAGCAGTGACAGTACAGTCTGACATACAGGTGTATTTCTTTTCTGTCCAGCAAGACCCACCATTGGTACATTGTTTAACACAAACAGCTTTACAAATATATTTTCAACACAAACACCTATGCAACTCAGTTTGATATACAAATTGCATATAAATCTTTATAAAACTCCAACTAGCTATGCTGGCATATATTACACATCCACTGCCCTACTTCTGGCATAGCTGGCAATATCTCACATCATCACATATCTCTCCCTTTGAAGACTCCAGCTAGTTTTTCAAGTGACCCACAAGAAACACGGCTTGAAGGACATAAGTCTGTCTGGGAACACATTACCCCATACCCTGTCTTGAGAACCCATTAGCAGTGGCATTGCAGATCCCAGTACTGTGTTGCACTGTCATGTCATATGCCTGAAGTCCTAAACTCCACCTTAATAACTTGGCATTTTGTTGGCTGGCTCAATGTAGCCATAAGGGATTGTGGTCTGTAACTACAGTGAATTTCTAGCACACAGATAAGGTTGAAATTTCTGCAGTGCCCATACAATGGCTAAACATTCTTTTTCTACTGCTGCATAATATTCCTCTGTAGGTTGGAGTCTGTGGCTGAGATTTACAACTGGGTGCTCTTTTCCTCCTGAAACCTTGCTGAGTAGTGCCCCCACCCCATGGCTCAAAGCATCCACCTGCACAATAAATTATTTGCTGTAATCTGGACTGGCTAACACAGGGGGTCCTCCCAAAGCCCCTTTAGACTTTTGGAATGTCTGCTCACAGGCTGGGATCCACACCACCTTATTTGGCCTCTTTTTTTCTTGTCAAGTCTATGAGGGGGAGCATCTACTGTACTATAATTGAGAAAAAATTTCTATAGTGCCTCACTGTCCCAAGAAGGCCCTCACCTACTTTTTGGTAATAGGAGCAGCCCACGGCTGAAGGGTTTTACTTTGGCAGGTTCTGGCCTGATCTTACCACTCCCTACTCTGTGCCATGTAGGATATCTCTGCCATACCCACCTGACACTTACTTGGCTTAATAGTTAACCCTGCCTTTTGCAATCTGCCCAGGACCATTGTGACATGCTGAAGGTGCTATTGCCAGGAATGCCTGTAGAGGGAAATATGCAGGTACGTGAGGGCATAATATCCTGCACCTGCTTAGGATACAATCTACTAACCTCTGGAAGGTTGCTATGGCATTTTTCATCCTAAAGGGCATCTTTGTGAACTTGTATAATTCATAAGGGGTTGCAAAGACTCATCTCTCTAACATTGGAAGTCAAGGGCAACTACCAGTAGCCCTTGGTTAGGTCAATAGTGGTCAGATACTTAGCCCTCCCAGCTGCTCTAAGGCTTCATCTCTCCTAGACATGGCATAAATATCTGACTGTTTGATTATTTAGTTTTCTGTAGTCCACACACAAAGTGGTGCTGCTATCTTTCTTTAGTATCAGCACCAATAGGGAGGCCCAGGGACTGTTAGACTCCTGAATTACCCTCAATTCCAACATTTCCTGTGTGTCCTCCCTCAGAGTTAAGTGGCCTGGTTGATGGGCCTTTGTGGTTCTATATCCAAATGGTGCCAGGTTTCCCAGTGAACAAGCCCTGAATATTCCCATGGTATAGGATAGCCACTGTGACATTTCTACCCCCCTCCACTGAGGTGTTCATCTGATCCTCACTGAGATCATCAGTCACCAGATACCCCACAGACTCCTCCTGCTATCCACTGCAAATACTCAGCACCACAGCCTCCCTATAATTATAAGGCTTCATCATGTTAACATGGTAGTTATTGTGCCCCTGCCTCCTCCTTAGCAGGTTTACCGTGTAGCTAACATCACTGACCTTCCTTACCACTTTGAAGGGTCCCTCCCAAGCTGCTTGCAGCTTATTGTGTCTGACAGAAATGAGAACGTTAACTACTTGTCCCACAGTATACTCTCAGGCTTGAGAATTACTGTCATACATGACCTTTTTGTGTTGTTGAGCTCTTGCTAGGTTCTCATGGGCCAAGCCCATGAGCTGCCGAAGCCTTGTCCTGAGGTTCAAGACATATGCCACAGCAGACTCTTTGTGGGATTCACACACACCCTGCCACTCCTCCAGAATCAAGCCTAAAGGCCCCCTCACCCATATGCCCATACAACAACTCAAAGGGTGAAAAATCTGTGGATTCCTGGGATACCTCTCTGTATGCAAACAGCAGATGAGGCAAATATTTGTCACGCTGTCTCTCAAACTGGTCTGCAAATGCTCCTAGCATGATCTTTAGTGTACAGTTTAACCTCTCCACAAGACCATTAGTCTGGGGGGTGGTCTTAAGTTTTTCACTCCACAGTACTCCCACAGAAAAGCCACCAGGTCTGACATGAAATTGGAACCTCGGTCAGTTAGTATTTTTCTCGGGAATTCTACCCTGTTGAAAATCTCTAATGAAGCATTTGCCACCTTCTCTGCCTCAATGGAGGACACAGCTATTGCCGCAGGGTATCTAGCAGCATAATCTACTACCTACAGAATATACTTCTTTCTTGTGTAACTTGCGGTACCCAACGGCCTTGCAATATCCATAACTACCCTCTGAAATGGCTCATTAATCAAAGGAAAGCCATCAAAGGAGCTTTGATCTTGTCTCCTGCCTTGCCTACTTTTTGACACTATACACACGTCCTGTAGTACCTTGTTACATCCCTTGCAGTCCCAGGCCAATAAAGGTTCTGCATAGTACATCTTTTGGTATGCTTTATGCCCATATAACCTGCAAAAGGAATGTCATGGGTTATGGCTAGAAGTGCCAGACAGTAGGCTCGAGGCATTACCAACTGCTGTATTACCTCACCCTTTAGCCCTCCCTCAGATGTTCACTCCCTATGCCATAACTTTTGTCCCAGTATACAGACTCCCCCTTGCCTTATGAATCTAGTGCCTCCCTAGCTACTTCAATCAAGCCTCTTAGTGTAGGGTTGAGAGCTGAGCCTGTCTCAACTCTATCTTTATGACCCTTCCAGCTTCCCTTCCACAGGAAGTCTGCTGTCCTCTGACAGTGGTACCTTGCTGTCAGGCTGGATACTACTACTCACCTCTGACATTGCAGTACTCTAAGGGAACATGTGTACCTACCAGCAAATGTGTCTCACCTTCAGGCTCCCTGCTATTTAGGTATCTCCCTCACTGAAATAGCCAAATCACCAGCCCTGCCTTCAGGTGTCTGGGTCTGGCTGTGTTCCCCCAAGCTACCAGCACCACGTGTCTTTCTCCAAACCTGACTGTGTGTATCTGCATGCAAACAAGTTGTAATGAATTATCAAAATCTTTCCCTATCAGTACATCTGCAGGGCTAGCCTCAAACACACCTACTTGCTTTCTTCTTTTTCCACCCTACCAGTCAAGGTGAACCCTGGGCAAAGTCATTTGGAATGGGATCCTTGCTAAAGTTCTGACTGGAGTAGACTGCCCAAGCAAGTCTTGCTCCTCCCTAACCACTGAAGGCCTGACAATGGTTATGTCAGAGACTGTCTCTTTCTCTCAGCAGTGGCCTGTTTTCCATCCACTAATATCTGATGTAAACTCCTGTGATAGTCTGGTACCCTTGTTGTCTCCAGACAGCTTACCACTGGCATACTGTTGTTCCCACTTGCTGGCTTCCACACCTTTTGTTCCCCACCTTACTTCTATGTATCTGTATGCTACATGGCCCCACTGGATATATTTAAAACATCTAATGCTTGATCCTGGACATGTATCTGAACTAGTGGCTTCACCTGTTACTGGTGGACTCTGTTTGGGTAGTTCAGTTTGCCCACCATGGGTTCCCTTATATCTATATTCAGCAATGCGTATCCTTCTCTTGTGCAGTGATGCCCTGCTTGCTAAGTAGTGATCTCATTTTTCCTCAGCTCATTTGCAAACTTACACTCCTAATCTGCTATCCATTTTCTCATGTCCTCAGTCAAAGTGCTGAAGGTTTGTTCCCTCTCTAAAAGGTCTGCCAGCCTTTCAGAAGTGGTGACCTGACACCCACTCACCCACCTATAAAAATAAGTGCTTAACTCAGCATTATAATCAGACACTTTCATCTGCCTTGCATCTATGCTCATGAAACTTTTTTTCTGTAAGCTTCAGATGTAAATTTAAAACATTCCAATAAACATTGTTTAACTTTATCATAGTTTAAACAATCCGTATCAATTTAGAAACAGCAGTTACAGATTTACCATGGATTATGGTGGTCAATAACCATACATAGAGCCCTTGGTCAACATTATACTGTTTACATACTCTTTCAAATAAAACTATATTATCACCCTCTGTAAACTGTTGGAAAAAATTACTGATCTTTTTTGCTTTTGGGGCTCAGTTATTCCCTTCTCCATTACCTCCAAGATCATGACGAAGAGTCAGCATCTCCCTCTCATGTTGATGCAGCTTCTCATTTTACTCAGCCTCCAAACACCACTATCTCTGTTTCTTTGGCATCCAAATGCTGAAGTCTCTGTTGTTTCTAATTCCATCTGTTCTGCCTGCCACAGTCTCTCCACTGATTCAAATTCCAAACATTTGGCCTACAGTTTCTTTTCAACTCCAGATGGCTTTTTAAATCATCTGAGGAAAAGGTGAACTGTCTTGTTTCTGAGGGCTGCACACCCACATCACTAGACTGTTGGTTTTCCTGGTTGCTGGTTCATACTGCAGCTGTGATTAAGGCTGAAATAATTCTCTTTAGTCAGGTTGGCATGCACCAGTCCTTTGGATTAGCACACCATGACAAACTGGTTCTTTTTCAGTTTGCCATAATCCTCTGCTGACATGTCTGCTTACTTTCACTGACTAAACTAACATAAATAAAACTTTTGTGAAAATGAAACTCTGTATGTTTACCTTGTGGCTGCTGAGAATACACACACTTTCAGTGACTGCTTACAGACTACAGAAGTCCAAGTAAAATCCACACCACTGCTCCCCAATATGGTCTTCCCTGCTCTGCGACAGTAATGAAGGAGTCTCCATCCTCACAATGGACATCAGTGAGGGAGATTGTCTTGGAACAAAAATAGATACAAACAGAATTTCCAGATGCAGTTCTCTGCACAATACACAATTTCCATTAAGAGCACACAGGGAACACACACCCATTCTAGGCCTGGGTTTCCATTTGTCCAACCAGGCCCCATATAAGACTCCACACTGAGACAGCTGTAGAGTTGAATCCTCAGCCAAATGTTCCAAGCCAAGTCATCCACCACGCTCTCTGTGAAGTCAGTGCTTGGGTAGTTTAGGCTGCCCACCATGGGTTCCCTTATATCCATATACAGCAATGGGTATCCCCTTCTTGTGCAGTGATGCCCTGCTTGCTAAGTAGTGATCCTCATTTTCTCCAGCTCATCTGCAGAGTTACACTCCTCATCTGCCAACCAGATTCTCATATCCTCAGGCGGACACACACACACACATTTCATTTTCACACACACCTGGGATAGGCTGGCACACATTTACCAGCTATGCCCCCTCTGCCCAGACTATAAGGTAGATACTGCAACAAGAACACTCCAAGGCTCTTACCAGGGTATCCAGAATTAATACTAATACAAATGGTAGTGTTTGACCAATGCAGCAAGGCTTTTGGGAGTGGCCACAGTGTCACCAGACAAAATAAAAGTAAAATATTTTCTAAAACACTAGCTACAATGAAAAGTTTAAATATATTTAATAAGTAATAAAAGAACATAAAAATAATAAATATCTATTTACAATAAACACCAGAGTTTCACTCACAGGAAATATTAAAAATAACACCAATGGAAAGATTCAGACAGATACAGAAAAAGAAACAATACTTAACTAATCTCACTATATTTTCCTGACTGATCTAACAAATTGCCATTCCCTGGTTCCTTTCTAAAGAAAGGCAAGATGAAGTGGATTAGTGATCCTTTTTTGTCAGGTTTCAAAAACAAACCACTGAGACTTGTCTCGTCTAGTACTAATATAAAAGAACAGAGCTTTCGGTCACAAAAGTCCTTCTTCAGTGTATATTAAAACTAGTGTATATTAAAACTTTATTGCACTTGTGGATTAGTGACTTTGCATTTTTGTCTTGAACTGTTTTTGCTACTTTCCACTTAACCAGCTTTGCTTACTTTGGACTTTTTTATTCGTCTCGTATTAAAACATAATTTCAGTGCTGGATTACAGAATGACATCACATACATCTGGTCACCTGACTTCTAGCTCCCACACTACCACTTTTACTAGAATGTAAGCCAGAATCATGTACATAAGTGTTACCATACATAGACAGCTTTGCTAAGATGTGTTATAGCATCTGAAAGTTATAAAACCATTTTAAAAGCTTCCACCCTTCCAGGGCAGCAATTACTTCACCCCTAAGGGTAATGCAGTAGAATTCATAGTCCTGGTTTTCACAGACATTTTGTCTCTGGGTGCAATCAGAACTATAAGATGCAATCTTTATGGATTAAACCAGGTAATTTATTTTCAGACTATTTTTCAAGGTTAGCTTGACTGACACTAACCTCTTCTCTTCCAGTATCCTCTGTTACAATATATTGATTTCAACAGTTACAATGCAGTCTGACATACAGGTGTATTTCTTTTTTGGTCGGCATGACCCACTGTTGGTACATTTTTTAACCCAAGCAGCTTTACAAATTCATTTTCAACACAAGCGCCTGTACAAATCTATTTGATATCCAAATGATATACAGTTCTTTATAAAACTCCAGCTAGGTATGCTGGCATATGTTAAACATCCACTGACCTACTTCTCCTGGCATAACTGGCAATATCTCACATCATCACGAAGCATAGTACAAAATATTATTTAAATTTAAATAAATGAGCACATTTGAGAGAGTTATTTAAATCCACTTTTGACAGATCTTGCTGAAAATATCATGGAGTTCTCCATTCAAATGGAAAGCACACAATAAGTGGATAATTACTATTTTAACCTTTAGAGTTTTAGTGCGATCATCGCCCATTGACCACAGCACATTATCCTTTTCAGCATATGTTTATGACAAATTTGCTGAATTGTATGTTGTCTAGTGAAATATCTACAATTTTTATTTCTAATACCATGGCAGCTTAAAACAGATCCATTCTGGATATGTATTCATTTTGGTGTCCTGAGAAGTCATAAACTTACTTCTAATGGAAGCCAGCTATAATTCAAAATGCCAAATTGTGAAAATGACAAATATATACCATATGTTTGCCAACTAAATATGAATGGTCATATGCCAGTCTCACTTTCAGTTCTCAGTAAATATTTTGTAGAATTAATAAAGATAATTGCAGGATTCACTAAAGACTGTCATTCCTCTAGGTATTTGAGTGGAGTTTAGTACTGTAAAATATCTTTAACTCAATGAATGACTGCGCAAAGATTTCTGGTCAAGTCTGTATTCAGGGAACTTGTTTGGAGAAATATATTTGACTTTTTTCTTCTGCTATATCTGGGTGAATGATTTGTTTGCGTACCTGAAATTAACTTGTAGATGTTAAATGGATTTTAAAGTGCATTTACTCCACCTTGCTTTCCAGTTTTTTCTTATTTCTTATTGAATACAATTGGTGTGTCACTAGATTACCTACATGCTGGTTCATTTTTTTGCCACTGCTTCTGATATAATGGCAATACAACAATGATTTATCATGGATATAGCATGCATTCTGGACCTCAGAGCAGAAGGGGGTACATTGCATCTACTGGAAACTAAGCATAGAGCATCTCAATAGCCTACTATATGCTAATGGCCATGTAGGGCTATTGGCGAATACAGGGCTACATCAAAGAAACAGTTTGGCATTTTAATAAATTATTTTTACAGTATATCTCAGAACTTTAACCTGCAACTCTAGGTTGTACTTATAGATTTATATGTAATAGGACAACTACACAGTGAATTTTTGATTGCAAAGTTGCAATTGGTTATAATTCTTTTTTTTCACCTACATTAATATTTGAAATGCAAGTGAATCATGACAAGTGCTTTGGTTCTTATGTTTTATAAGCAAATTTTATTTATGATTTTTATATTCTATATTCATGCCATGAGAAAATGGAAAAATGTACATGTTTGCTTTATGGATGATGATAAATATTAATACAGTAGTAGTTTGAAAGCAAAATCATCTGTTATATCTTCACTGCATTTCCAAAATACAACAGACAGTAGTTTCAGGTCATTTCTCTGCACAGTAAAGCCCAGAAGTATGCAACCATGCTGGGAGGGTATGTTTACTTTATGAAGAAGGCAAATCCATTTTTCAGAAATAAAATGTGGTTATTTTACACACACACACACACACACACACACACACACACACACACACACACACACACACACACACACACACACACACACACACACACACACACACACCATCCCCCCACCCAGACTGCCCAGCAATGGTTGCTTAACTGTGAATAAAGTGAGAAAGAGAAAGATGTGACATTTATAATAATTAATGATAGGACAGGAGATAAAGTACCATTATTAGGAGTTAAATGTGATAGAAGTCAAAAATGTGACATGTATCTGCCTCCATAATATGTAGACATCGGCTACTCCCATTAATGATCAGAAAGTCAAAGAATATGGACATTTGAAAATACGATATATATTGGAGATAGAAAATACAGTAAACTCTCAGTTAACCAGAACTCAAACAGCACACTCAAGCAACTGGTAAAAAAAATATCAAAGAAATACAGTACAGTTTTCATGTGCTGCACTTACTGTTTCCACCTTTCAATAATATCTTATGTTTTTAGAGTTTTAAAAAGGAAGATGGGAATAAATTCCCTCTCTCCCCAACCTGAGAACAAGTCAAACCAAACAAATAGTATAGGGTACAGTAGAAGTCAGGCCTCTTTTTAATAGTAACTATCAAGCAACCAGAAACTACAGTTATCCAGCATCTACCAATCCCCATGGGTGCCGGTTAGCTGAAGGTTTACTGTATGCATCCAGTACTGAAGAATCTGCACTATTTTATAACCTGCTAGGCCTGTGACAATATGAAATGATTTAGCAGTAACAAATGGCAGGATCTGGATTTCACAGGATTTACCCAAAGGCTGGCATGGTTTGATCACAAGGGCGAAGATTGAAGACAATGAAATTTGTCTAGATAAAGATTGAAGGCTGAAAGAAAATTGAAAACGAGTTATAAAAAACATACATCCAGCTGCTAAAAAAGTTAGAAGGTCTTGAAAACAATGATGATGTAATATAGTTGGCCTTCCAGAAAAAAATAAACACACACACACATATCCCTGTCAAAATTCATGGTAGTAACTTAATTTCTGGACAAACAATTAGTTCTTAAAGTAGCTTGGTCAAAATCTATTTTAAAATTAGAACAGAATATCATTAGATATGACCGTGATCATCTTCTTCATGACTGTGATAATTCATCTAAAACACTTGCGAGAAGATAGAAATGCTGGCTATTGAATAACCATTTAAAACAGAGTAACAAAGCAGCTCATCTGTTATACCTGGCAAGATTAAAAAAAGATTAAAAATCTTCCAGCTATCTAATCCTAGGAAAAAGACACGCCATCCACAAATAACTGTAATTTTTACATACAGAAGATATGGACTACTGGTGCTTAAAAATGAATTCATAAAAAACAGGGTGACTTTAATTTCTAGCAAAAAAGAGTGGTGTCAATATCTGCTCCCAAAAGAAAAAACATCTAAAATAATTTAGTGCCTTGAATGTAGATTCTGTACCTTCATAGAATTGCTTACAAGAATCCGTAATACAGAACCTGAATAACAGCCACTTATGCATTATTAAATTCAGATTGTTTTTGTGTAATTTGTTACTGCTCAGAAGAGAATTATGAGGCAAGATCTTATTTTAAGAACATTGACTTTTCTGAGGCAAAATAAAGCTCATCTTGTATAATGTAGGCCTGGGGTCTCTTGACTATCTGGATGGCGAGTATTGGGATGGACCACAGTAGTAATAAGTTCACCTCAAAGGTACTTGTGCTGCGTTATTAAAGGTTTTTGGGGCGTAAACGGCTGTCCAAGTGCTTTTCTACCTTACTGGTGACTGCTTTTGTACTCTGTCCGTGTTTATTCGCATTCTCTTGTATAATATCTAAGGAAGGAAAATGAAAGAATTTTTTTTTCTTACATGAAATGAGTACAACTGAGTACAATTTATCTATTTTAAAATAGATATATTAGCGCTTAAAATACTCAGATATTAGTTGGCGTATTGTTTGCAGATACCATCTTATTTTAGAGTCTGAAATATTTTAGTTCACCAAGTGCATTTAGTTAAAAATATATATAAAAAAGAGAGAGAGATAAAACCGGTCAAATGCTCATACAAATATTTACTCTCTGCCAGAAAAATCTTTGTTATTTCTGTGATTTAGGCATATGACATTTTTGTACCTGAGAGTAAGCAACCAGTGTTATACTCATCAATTGCACACTATTACCAAAATCAGCTCAAAAAATGCATCTCGCATCCATCTAATATCCATCCTTCCAATTCTGGTCAAGCTTCCTCAAAAGATGGTCACACCCAACTCTCCCCCTATATCCAGCAGTACCACCTGCTGTCCTCCAAACGATGTGGATTCTGGCTTGGATAAAGTACTATGACAGCACTTTGGTCCCTAACAGAGCATTGTCTGTTAAGCTCTGATAGTCTCCTGACAGGTATCCCTTTTATAGACATGGCAAAGGTATTTGACCTCACTGATCACTAACTTTTCCAAAACAAACTAATTGAAATTAGTATCAGTTCATATGCAACTCCCCGGTTTAAAAACTCCCCCCTATATTCAATAACAAATGTCCTTGTGACCTAACCCATCTCCCATTTATCCTCTATGCTGATGCCATGGTCATTTAACGACCAGGTCACACTTCCAGCAACATTCAATGCCAGCTCCAGTCAGACTAACATGAGCTTCACCAATGGCTCATAAACCATAAAGTACTACTCAACCCCACAAAGCCCAAAACTATGCTTTTTGGAACTCTACATAAAATTCATCAATCACTTAACTCTTCAACTATCATTGATCTACACAACCATTCCATGGAGATCATCTCCACCTCCAAATCCCTAGGACTAGGGCTTGATCAGTCACTATTATTCCATTTCCATATAAACTCCCTCTGTTCTGGGCCATAAATATCTCCCCTTTTCTATCCTAACCAAACAGCCAGAATAGCCATTAGCAAAGGAGTTCTCCTTTTTCAAATTGAGTATGATCTCAAATTTTTGCTTCAGCCAGCAAGAAAAATATTGCTACACTCCAGACACTAAAAGCATCTATTGATTCATTACAATCTCATAGTATCACTGTATCACTCTAGCAAAATCAAAATGGCTATCCATAAAACAAAGATCTAACCTACTTTAAGAAAACTCTACAAACTATTACAGCTTCTAAATATTTACTGCCTTTGCAGCTAGACTTCATGGGGGAAAAAACCCTCATACAACCTGAGATACCTCCCACAAGCCACATCAACTCTTATTACCACTAGGACTAATAAATTCCACAGTGCTGCTATTATTTCTGCTGCATTCTACTGTTAAATCATTTCTGTGTGAGCACTTTGATTTTCAACTTAAAGTTAATAATTTAAACTGCATTTACTACTGTAGGCATCACACTCAAGTGCAACAGCCTTTTCTGTGCATATTTACTGTTTAAATTGCTTTTTTCTGTTTAATTTCACAAAAAAAATACTATCTGTAGGTCTATAGAGTAGCACTAGGCTAACTGCCCTTGAAGGCCATCTTAAGCTTAGCCAATTACCCTGTGTAAGAAGCAAACCCTGCACCCTTCTGTCTGTAAGGTAAATACATCAGCTATAATACCAACCTCCCGCCCAGGAAGAGCTTATCCACTCCCACAGCTCTGCTGTTGCAGAGCTGTTTATGTACCAAAGTCACCTAATCCACAAAAATGGATCTAATCCTGCAAGTTACTTAGTGCACTGCCTGGTTACTGGATTCAGGTGTTCCACAGATTGTTCCTTCCATTGTTTTGATGATGACTCCCAGCTACAGTCACCATTTCTCCACCCAACTGACAAAAACTTGGGTGATGTCCCATATTCTCTTCCTGAGCCACTGGATGGTTTTCTGTAACCTCTTTGAGACCATGTAAAGTCACTTTCTATGTCCTCAGCAAAGTCTTTCCATACTCAAGCCATCACTCCAGCAACTGCATCACCTCATGCCTTCCTTTCTAGTTGGTATTCACCAGCTAAATACACACACACTGCAGTGTTACATCCGTTGGCACAAAAGGAATAAAGCATTGACTGCAACCCAGGCAACTCAGGTTTTATTAGTGGCTTTAATGCATAGAATATGGCCAGATGTTTTATAGAATCATAGGAAGTTACTAGGCTATTGGCCCTGAGGCCCCTACATGCCTAGCCAAGAATTTAACCCATGTTCCAACAAGTCAGCATCCAATGCCTCTGTCCAGCAGGTACACAGGTGGAAACCCAGGGGTGTATTTTATATTCCCCATCCAGTTATCCGGGTTGCTCTTAAAAAGGGTTAATTAGGTACATTGCTGTGGAGAGGGAGTCTATTCCACAGAAGGGGGAAGTCTCTGGGATATGCATCTGTCCTGCCTATTGATGTCACAGACCAGGTTGAAGTCGCCCATACAGGTTACTCGAGTGGAGTTTGACTTGCAGATATGCAGCAGTCCCATCAAGGTGGGGTCTGAGATTGATTTGTATGGCAGACAGGTCACCTCTGAGGAGTCTGTAGGAGACTGAGTAGAGGGACAGGGCTTTTAACCTATCTGTGTATGGTAGATGTTTGAGGCCCTTGACTCTCCTGGTGAGGAACCTCGGTGGTCTCTCCAGCTACTGCATGTGCTTTGTGAGGTACATGCTGAAAGGGGCACTGTATGCAATAATGAGTCTTATATGGGATGAATACAGGAATGTTATGACCACCTTGTCCCTGGATGAGCTACCCTTAATAATGAGCTGAGCCAAGTAGAAAGTTTTCCTTACAACGGAGTCAATATGGTGGTCAAAAGTCAGATTGCTCTCAATCTGGGTGCCCAAGTCTCTCATGACTGACTGTGTGCTTAGGATCTTGTTATTAATGTGGTAATTTGTGGGGATGTCACTCTCCCCAAAGGGGATGATGATGATGATGCATTTTTTGGCATTAAGTTTGAGGCCATGTTTCTGGCAGCAGTCATTTGTTTGGGTGAGACCCTCTTGGAAGATGTCCACATCACTAGGGAAATTGATGACCATGTTCAGCTTGCAGTCATCTGCAAGCTTGGTCAGCCATAGCCAACTGGTTTTGACCTGCACCTCAAAAAAGTATATCCCAAACAACAGAGGTCCCAAGACCAATTCTTGGGGTACACAGATCATTACATGTCTACTGCTTGATTTAGCGTCCCCTATTCTGACTAGGTGAGTTCCATCAGTGAGCCAGTTTGCTACCCATCTGGTAACATACAGATTGATGCCTAGCTGAGAGAGCTCATCTATTACACCCGAGCGGGGAATGGTATCAAAGGTATCGGCCAGGTTAAAGTAGGTGGTGTGCACTGTCTTCCCCTCTTCCATGGTCTTGGTGACTGTTTCAAAGAAATTAACCAAATTTAACAGGCATGACCTCTCCTTGACAAAACCAAACACTGTGGGATCGAGTGTCTGGAGTTGCCAATGTCATTGTTAATGAGGTCCATGATAATCTGTTCCATGGCCTTGCAGATCAGGCTAGTTAGGCTGATGGGTCCATAATTTCCTAGATTTGTGGACACTCCACCTTTGTGCAAAGGGATGACAGTGGCTGTCCTTCACTCAGCTGGGATGAAGCTGGTACTCAGGCTTTGGTTGAATAGGGTGCCTAATGGTGCTGCAAGTTCCTGCCTAGTTCATGTAGGATGCAGCCTGGGATTTTTTCTGGTCCCATTGAGGCTGTATTTTTTTTGCCTTTGAGAAGTCAGTGATGACTTGCTTCCTAGAGATAAGGGGAGGGGGGCTGGTGCTGGTCTAAGTCGATCAGTGATCTTTGGCCCTTACTGCTTTGTTACCAAGTACACTTATAGACCATCTACAAATAATGAAATGGTAGTTTTGAATTAAGATATTGGACATATATGGGGCATAAAAATGATGTGGTAACAAATGTGTTAGCCCAATATATTATGCGCAGTCATAATCTGAACACTAAACATGTTGTCACTGTCGCCTTGGTAAGGTCTTTACAAAAACTGAATATGGAGGGGGTGGTGACAAAAGAATTTGAGTTAAAACAACATCACATAAAAGCATACATTTTATTTGGTCTTGATTACAACTCAGAACAGCCCTATTTGCCTCGCTCCTAAAAGTAAAGCAGCAACAACTAAGAACGAAGAACGTGGTAAGTAAACTATCTTCGACTGTTGTTACTGTTGCTAAAATTTGTAAAAGCTTGTGAAGGTATTACACTGGTTTTAATGGACTGGTAAAATATATTTCTAAAATCCTTCACTGCTTTTTAAGAAATTATTTCTATAATCACTGCACTACGGCCATCGCCATTTTGTTAATTAGAATCTGAATCTTTTCAAAATGCCTGAATAAATGTAATCCATGAGCTACTGTGCAAAGACATTTTCCATGAGCAGAACTAATCTTTAAAAAAAAAAAAAAAAAAAGTCAAATCTGGGAAGAAAGATGAAATGGGCAATTCAAAGACTTTAAGAACATATACCTGGAAATAATTCAGGAAGCCGTGGCGGTGCTGCAGTAGCATTGTTGCCTCACAGCAAGAGGTTCTCCAGTTCGATTCTCAGCTGGAGCACCTTCTGTGTGGAGTCTGCATGTCTTCCCCGTGGTTGAGTGGCATTCAAACGACATGCATAGAATGGGCGTGCCTTCATTGAAGGTTGGGTGTCGAGCTGGCACCTTGGCACCCGTAAAAAATTTACTGCCAATCATTAGCGGTCTGGTGTTCCGCTGTGGTGAACCCTAACCAGGAAAAGCTGAAAGAACAACAACCTGGAAATAATTCAAAATTAGAACAAGTTAAGTAGCAGACAGATTAATAAACTCTCTGCATATTTCAGACAACAAGGAAGACATCTCAGCAGTGTGGTAAATAGATATACGATTCATAACTGGAAAAGCACATCAGATGCTCCCTTCCAGAGCACAGCAGAAAAAAATGAATAATGTAGAGAATATATTCTCAGTGCATTGCTTAATTTGTTGTGCATTACAACATAGAAGAGAGAAGGTTGCATCATAAGAGTAAAAAAATCTGTAAAATACAAGGTAATGCACTTCATGAAAACAAAAGAATGAAAGTAGGATGCAATGCAAAAGCATTTGAATGGTGCAGTGGTGCAGCGGTAGTGTTGTCACCTTGCAGCAAGAGGTTCTCCGGTTCGATTCTCTGCTAGGGTGTCTTCTATGTGCAGTCTGCATGTCCTCCCTGCGTTTGTGTGGGTTTCCTCCGACATTACAAATACATGTGTCTGGAGTGTTTGTTTCTCCCTGGGCCTTCACTGAAAATTGGCCTCATTCCAAGTCGGACTTTCCCAGTAAACACAAAGTACTGCTAGTTTCCCACCCTTTCCTATACTAGAATAATCCAGATCCCAGATTTGCTGGTTTCAGGAATTTAGTTTGTGTCTGAGTTGTCCAGACCATGTTGTGGTAGTGGGAAGTCTTTCTGTCATCAGTGAGAGTGGTAAGCATTGAGCAGCCTATCTGTCACAAGAGGAGTGGTTTCCATCTCTGAAATGAACCTTATTGGCCATTTTGGACTGATTTCTATACCTTTCAAATTTCTGAGTTAAATACCAGTGTTTGTGCATCACGCAGCACCGCTTAGCTAGAGTTAAATTATTCCCGGCGACATAAAGTCTGCTGTTCAGTTTTTCCCTTAGAACTAGCCAGTTTCTTAGTTTTAGCACTTCAATTTGCTTCTTCTTGCTCAGCACTTGCTCAGAACTAGTTGTAAGCACTAAAACTACAAATTACTACAGCACTCGGGTCTATATTAGATAAACGAACGTTTATCTTACTGAATGCTGACATGATCAAAAATCCAGGAACTCGAAACTGCAATTGTGGGGGGACTGCACCCCCCACACCCCCGCTAAATATATATTCCAACTCCGAGATCGCACTACAGTGAGGAAAGGGCAAATATTCCCATTTTCACTATACCGCTATCTCACAATTCCGGTTTCGGGTTCCAGGATTTTCGCTCATGTTGGCGTTTGGTAAGATAAACTTTCGTTTATTTAATATAGACCCCAGCACTTAATCTTCCACATTATCTAGAGGAAAGCAGGTTTTTGTACTTTCTTTCCTCTCTTGCTTAGAGGAAAACAACTCTTCTACTTACTTTCCTCATTTGTCTAGAGAAAAACATTTTTTTATTTAGGCATGTCCAAGGGACAGCTCCTGGTGTTCTCTCCTGTCTACCTGATGAATATGGGCATCTTGGGGCAATGTAGCAATTGCCTCATGTACACAGACAACCCTCTCTTCCTACCACCCAACACTATAACCTGTGAAAGATGCACTTAAGCCAAACCGGAGGCAAATCGCTCTCCAACCAAGACTGAACTTGACATTCAAGAGGAGAAGGTAAACTCTTGCATGCACCACACTCATCACATAGTCCCACTAAACCTACACCACCAAAATCCACACACACACAAGCAAAAACATTCTCAGAGGCTCTCAATAATAATCTGCCCAAGCAACAGAGACCTAGAAAGCAGAAATGCAAGCAACCTCCACCCCCTATCACAACCCAAATGATAGCCCACAGACTCGGTGTGCCACTCAACCACAGCCCATGAGCCAAAACCACGTACCCAATACACTAGTCATAGGTGACTATATAGTCAGGCACACTGATATCCCACTCACCAGGCTAAACAAGAAGGATACAGTCAGCTGCCTGTCGGGTGTCAGGAGCCGCTACATAACCCACACACTCAGGTCACTCCACAACAAGTTCATATATGATTCTGTCATTGTCCATGTTGGTGTGAATGACCTGAGATACACCTCCCTGGTCTACATGAAAAGAGACATGGAAGAGCTCTCTGATCTTGTAGCCAAGGCAGGTATGACCCTAGCCCTGAGTAGTATCCTGCCATCGCCCAGAATGATACCGCAGTACAAGGACAAAATGATTGACTTGAACAATTGGCTAAACTTCTGGTGGTATTCTAAGGGGATCCAGTATCTGTCTGCCTGGGACAACAGACCACAATGCTTTCCTAGATATGGCCTGCACCTGTTGCCCCTGGGATTCTGGATACTGGCTAAAGCTCTTGCCACCCCTATAGTGCCTTTTTTAGGCAAGATTCAAATGACAAATTCACCACCATAACAGGTACAGGCATGCAAAAACTGAGGGTAATGCTACTCAGTACTATAAGTCTAAACCTCAAAATGCACTCACTCGCGGTACTCCTTAAAATGAAGAACATTGATATCTGTGCAGTGACTGAGACCTGGTTCAAGGACCCAGACAGCACCCCTGCATTACCAGGCTATAACTCATACCACACCTTTCAGCCATCTAACCTGGATCAGAACACCAAAGGGAGAGGTGTGTCCATATTCATTAAGGATATCCATACTTCCAGGCTAGTTGCCCAACATAATGCAGCCAAGATTATCCAAGTGCAACTAACTCTGGGCAAAACTGCAATCCAAATTGTCACTTGCTACAGATCCCTCACCATGCCCCAGGATTCCCACTCCTCATTTCTTGTTATACTGGAAAATATTAGTGTTCAACCAAACACCCTAATAATGGGCGATTTCAACTACCCCACCATTAACTTGGAATACTACTCATGTACCAACTTCTTTGCTCAACGCTTTCTGTAATTCATAAATTCCAATGCCCTGGATCGACTTATCCACAACCCCACCAGGGGGAACAATATCCTAGACCTAGTCATTACCAACGTGAGTAACCGGTGTTCCACACCTGAAGTCAACTCCTCATTGGTCAGATCTGACCACAAGCTAATCACTATAGATATCTACATCCCCCCCACCCCCACCCCCCATTAAGGAAACCACTGTAAAAAAAAAATTTTCCAAATCCAACGTCATGCTTCTCAAGACAGAAGTGGCGAACTTCATGACATCCATGTAGATGGACAATACAGCTATGACTGCTAAATTCTACACAAATGCACTCTATAAGCACTTACACGAGTGCATGGATTGTGCTATCTCTAATAGAACCAAGAAGCTATCCTCCAAAAAAAGGAAGCCAATCTGGTGGTTCCCCTGACATAAGTGCTAGAACAGAAGGAAGAAACTGTTGCAAAAGAGAGTAAAATCCCATGAGTGGAGGAGCTCCCTGGTCAGCCTCAGTAAGAAGATGAGATCCCTCATAAAATCCTCCAAAGCTAGCTCCAAAAACTAAATCATTACTGGTTCTAAGGACAACCACAAAGCATTCTATAGCTATGACAAGAATATCAATGGCAGCACCCAGATCTGCTTTGAGTTGCAGCACAACGGCACGAAAATTAAAGAACCAACTGATATTGCAAACATCCTGGCAGATAGGTTCACTGCTAACATTACCCTCCTCTCACCCCCTAAAGGGCCCATATCTATACCAGAAGAATGCAGAGTCCCTGTAATCACAATTATGCAGGTGAAACATTCACTCAATAAAGCCAAGAACACAGCATCCATGGGACTAGACAACATCCCAGGCTGCATTTTACACGAACTTCAGAACGAACTGGCACCTCAACTAAGCACCATGTTCAGTCATAGCCTCATGTCAGGCTTCATGCCCACTGAATGGCACACAGCAGTAGTTATCCCACTCCACAAAGGGGGAGCCACCAAAGACCCTGTGAACTATCACTGTATTAGTCTGATGAGCCTGATCTGCAAGGCCATGGAACATATCATCATGGAACTCATAAAGACATTGGTAAACTCCAAACTCTGGACCCCACCCAGTTCAGGTTTGTGAAAGGCAGCTCAAGCCTCTTGAACCTGATAGACTTCTTTGAGGCAGTCACCAAAGCTGTAGACAAGGGTAAGGTGGTTTACACAGTCTGTCTTGACCTTGTCAAGGCCTTCGACACCAGCCCCCATTCTGGAGTTATAGATAAACTCACTAAACTAGGTATAAATACTTACGTCACAAGATGGGTTGCCAACTGGCTCATTGACAGAAACAACATGGTAAAAGTTGCAGAATCCAAATCTGACTTCAAATCAATGCCAAGTTAAGTACCACAGGGTTCAGTCCTGGGTCCTCTCCTATTTGGTATCTTCTTCTCTGAAATACAGGCTAACACAGAAATTTGCACATGACTGCAAATTAGGACCCATAGTCAAACCCCCAAATGATGTGGACATCCTACAGAAGGGCCTCACTGAGACAGATGCCTGGTATCAGAACCATGACCTCAAACTCAATGCCAAAAAGTACATGGTCATCCCCTTTGGTTAAAAACTCTGTACCCATGATCTATCATGTAGGTGGCAGTCTACTTAATGCTGAATGTGTGATAAGAGACCTTGGGACTCAGGTGAACAGTAGTCCCTCCTCTGATAATCACATCGCCACAGTAGTCAGGAAATCCTTCTACATGGCACACCATTACAAAAAGGTTCTCATCCAGGAAAAAAAGAAGTCATTATTCCCCTATACTTGGCTTTCATTAGACCCATTACAGAGTGCAACGCAGGGCCCTTTTGGAATGTACCTCACAAGACATCTGCAACAGCTGGAAAGGCCGCAGAAGTACCTTACAGAGAGGATTACCGGACTCGAGCAGATGCCCTATGCTGACCGTCTCAAAAAACGCCAGCTTTACTCCATAGCATATCACCTACTCTGAGGTGATCTCTGTCTAACATACAAAGCTATGTCAAACCCAGAGCTGTTGGACATGCTCCACGTAAAGAAATCCCAATTCCACCGAGCTTACATGCTCTAGGGACTTAAACCTTGTCACCACAATAAACGGAACATGCTGGAGGGATAGATTCCTGTCCCAGAGACTTCCCATACTCTGGAACAAACTACCCATCGATGTCGGGCAGAGTTCCTCATTAGCACTCTTAAATAAAAATCTTGATGAGTGGATGGGAAATAGGAAATTCACCCTGGGGATCACTTCTGTGGCTCTGCTCGACAGGGGCACAGGAAAATAACTTTCTTGGGTGGTGAAAGCCAGGGAACCTTGTTGGCTAGGCTTGCTTAGGCCATTGGGCCGATAACCTAGTACCTACCTATGAACCTTCTCCTTTCAGGCACCTACTCTCTGCTCTTCCCATTGACATTAAATCAGCACATGCCTTATTGTCTCTCTTGTCTCCTTTGAGTCTCTTCTCTCTCAAGATTCACTTGCTTTAGAAACTAATGTATATATTGTACATTATATTCTGCTTGATTGTACATTGCACTGCAGTTCTTCACTCAAGTATATACACAATTTTTTCAAATGTTTTCAGTCACTACCCTGGTAAACAAAAATAAATTGTATGTTGTAACTGCCATTTGTCTGCCAACTTTATTTCTCTGTTTAGGTGGGTACCTCAGCTGGAGTTGAATACAGTTTTGCCTTTAGTCATGAGGAGCACATAGTGTTGACTTCCAGTAATGTAGACCTCAATATATGGAAGCACAATGTTTCCACAAAGTGTTAAAGGAATTGTATCATATGCCTTTATTAATACCCCTGAGTTTTAATGCTGTTTGATTCAAAATGACATCAGGTTTCTAAAGAAACTGGTGACATTCTCTGGGATACTGAAATGCTTAAAACAGTATACAGTCCCATTAAGAGCAAAAAAAGTGCATTGGGTTTAAGCAATTCAAAGACCAATTTACAGCTATAGTTTTATAAAGTCAAAGGCCTGTAAGGTAGACAGTAGTCTGGAGTGTGGTTCATGTTAATTAGACATGCTGTACCCTGAAAATATCCCTGGCATCAGAATAGCAAGGCAGAGTGATTCAAAGAATTACTCTGCCATGCTATTTCAGAAGTAAAGCAGAAAACCTATATGCCATCTTTGTATGGTGCACACCTATACATTTCAGTGGAAGTGCTAATGCTTCTGAAAGTAAGTACTACATATCTGTGTGTGTGTGTGTGTGTATATATATATATATATATATATATATATATATATATATGTATGGAAAAATATATATATACATATATATATATATATATATATATATATATATATATATATATATATATATATATATATAGATATATATATATATATATATATATATATATATATATATATATATATATATATATATATATAGATATATATATATATATATATATATATATATAGATATATAGATATATAGATATATAGATATTTATAGATATATATCTATATATATATATCTATATATATCTATATATATATATATATATATATATATATATATATATATATATATATATATATGTATGTATGGGTTACCCTTAGTTCATTGAATGGCCACATCGAAACCCACTTCTTCGACACGGCATAACATAAAAAAACAGAGAAATGCTGTTTCCCATACGGTAAGTAACTATTTGGCCAGCAACTTGAACTTTGTCCCGTACTCCCACGGTAGTGTATTCTCTAACTTGGAATATAAAGTAAGGAGGATGTGGGGGTGCAGCCCCTCACTTCTGTGCGTTTGTTTCAATGGTAAATTTTGACTTCTGGATGGCCAAATGGTTACTTACCATGTGGGAAACCTCTGCTGTCTGGTTTTCAATCTTGTGCCGTGTCGAAGAAGTGGGTTTCAATGTTGTGGCCGTTCGGTGAATTAAAGGTAACCCGTATGTATATAAATATATATATATATATATATATATATATATATATATATATATATATATATATATATATGAAAAAAATGTGTGTATATAAATACATATACACATACATACAAAGACGCACAGTCATACAAACATACATGTGTATATTTGCAGACGTACATGTAAGGGCACAATTATTGTAGTCTGGTTTTCTGTGCAGATAGTACTAGATTATAATAAGGGTGATTTGTGTGGCCACACAGCACTTACTGCTTTAAGGGAGCACATTAACTGTATTGTTTTTGACATTACATAACACTTTGCAGGGTACCTGTTTGGATCCATTAACCACGATTTTCCTCTGTGTAAGCTTTCTGTTTTGTCTTTGCTTGCATGTAGTATCCGCTAATGAGAGTAAGAGTTTCAAGGCATTAGAAGGAATCAGGAGCAATATTAACTGAAGCAGAAACTGCAATGCACTAAATGTGCTGACAGGAGCATTCATGCAGAGCAAGCCTTTTCTTTACATTCAGTACATCATATTCATTTTGTTATTCATTATTGCATGTTTCTGTTGTAAGCATAAACTATTTCACTGACCATCCTAAAGCAGAAATACTTCAGATGTGCTAATCCCTCACATTTGTGTTGCTATATGCAGAGGTGAAAATTCAAGTTTTTCATGCAATAATACTAGCTGCACTAACCATGGATCTGGACGCTACTAGTACTGTTTTTTTTTTGTTGTTTGTCTTTTCGGCTTTTCCCGGTTAGGGGTCGCCACAGCAGAACTCCAGTCCGCTAATGGTTGGCAGTCGAATTTTATGGTGCCAAGTTGGCTGCCCGATGCCCAACCTTCAGCGAAGGCATGCCCATTCACGCATGTCTTTCGGAGGCCACTTGACCATGGGGAGGACATGCAGACTCCACACAGAAGGCACTCCAGCCGAGAATCAAACAGGAGAATCTCTTGCTGTGAGGCAACAATGCTACCAGTGTATGCAGCATTATTATAGGAGATACGTGAATTAGTACTATAACTGGCTAGGGTGAAATGGTGGGATGCCTCAGGTTACAAGTCATACATCTCAAATGGCAAGAACTTTGCAGAATAGCCTTGATATTTGTTAATATTTTTTATCTATTCCTCATAAAATGTGTTCTTTTCTGGAAAAGAATAGAGAATGACAGCCAGTGAAGCATACAAGGGTTTCTTATTCTTATTTAGAAAATGCACATTCCCTGTTGATCACTTACCCTTTAAATGAATTACAGTAATATTTAAAAATAAATTATCCCTCCCAGATTTGGGCCTTTGTTCCTCTATTCATTTTGGCTTTCTTCAGAATTCTTGAGCAAAAGGACTTACTAGGAAAGCTCATCCACACACTGCTGTAACTTGCTGTGAGGGAAAGGTTAGTTTGTTTTTGCTTTCTTGTATTTTTCATTGTTTCCTTGTCTTCTTTTATTTTCTATATTGTGATTTATTTTCTTTATACTGTGTTTAAATTGTGTTCTGATTTCAACTGCATATTTCAACTAGGGAAGAGACCACAGATGTGTCTGTTGTGAGTCACACAACTTAACATAAGGGGCAGGCAACTAGAGAGACAATTAATTTGACCACATATGTCCTTGCCTATACTCTCTCATTGGCTACTGTAAGTAACCACAAAACTATCATTTCATGAAATCACTCCCCTTTAGGTATTTAAAATTAATTGGCTATCCCACTGTATTCCATAGAACGAGAATACAAAGTGCCCACCCCCTTCCAATATATCTTCCTCTGTTTAAATTTAGTGGCTCTCCACTTAGATAGCTAAAGCTCAAGTTACCCCCTCTGTCATATCCAAGTGTTTAGTGCACACTGCAGTTCTTAGGAGAGTAATCCAGTTTTTCCAACTTACCTTTAAAATTTGCAACATCTACACCAAGACCAATTAGACAACCCACATTTTGCCTCTTAGTACTCATCTTGGGATTAGTGCTTGTGTGTTGCTCCTGGTGAGATGAGGAATATAGGGACATATTCACTGGAGACCGCTGATAACTGGAAAGCCTAATAACTGCTTCATAGGTGCCAGCTTGGTGTTTGTGCATATATTTTACTTCTGGTGAGAGATGTAGCAGATTGCATCGATTCCTGACTGTTTATGACTTGGAAGTGACTGTGTTTGACTTTTCTGATTAGTCTGATTGCTATTCAAGGCATCGACCATGAAAAGGCAGCAACAAGTCTGGAGAACAGACCCCTTGCATCAACTTGGAAAAGACTATTGATCACCAAATATCCTGTGGTCTGCTCCTCACCTTGGGATTGATGCTACTGTTTTGCTTCTGGTGAGAGAGGAAGCAAAGGAGGATTATATCCCAGCAGCATGAAGCTGTGTTGAGATGAGCACTAGTTGCACCCAAGCAGTAGCCATTCATGCAGCTCCTCTATTTTCATCATGCTCAACAATCTAATTCTTTCTTTTTGGTAAATACTGATTTATTTGATGCTATCTAACCTAACTTCAGAATATCTCCCTAAATACTTCATCCACAAATCAAGAACTACTTGCTTGTTTCCTCTCAAGTGTTAGTGCCCTGTATTGAGGCTGAAACCTTAAGCTGACACTTTAGAAGCAGCATTGAAATTTCACCAGTATCTACCTGTGCACACAGGACAAGCATTGCCACCAGAGTTGCAAACTGAAAACTCCTGACATTACATTATATTCTCACTGCAACCGTCTAATCAATAAAGAAAATGGTATGTTGCCATGGACTGGAACTTTCCCACTATCTCCATGTAGAAACTGCCTCTTGTTTACTGACAACCAATTAATTCTTAAACTGATATGGTATGTGAGAGTTGTATTTGCGCAATATCACTGGAGGCAAAACTCAAATAAAAGCACCCTTTATGTCAATCAGGTTGTCAGTAGTACACACATTGCATCCATCACACAGAATTCAAAGCAGACACACAGACCACATATGCTAAAGCACTTAAATGTTACCTTCCCAAACTCCAAAGACCTCTGAGATGAAGCACACACAACAAATACCCTCGGCTTCTCCAAATGCACTCTTTCAAAAAAACACCCACAAGTATCAGCATGAATCATTCATAGTCCATCTGGGTATAAATGACCTAAAATCTAAAAAAGAACACAAACTCGAACCAAAACCACAAAAAATAATGCCAAGCAGGAACACTTTATTCAAAGTAATCCATAGACTTACTACAAATCATAAGCACTTTCGCCTTGCATAATCGTAAAACTTCATCAGGTAATAGCAATTAACCGCAACCTGCTTAAATAGCATTTAAAAATCACATGATCAGTGGCATCCATTTAAAATCACATACTCAAAAATTCCTAAAAATCTTAACACACATTAAGTAGAAGAAATATACATACAAATCAAGATAATGAAAACTTTAAAAATCCCACTACCAACCTATTTTACTTTTAATTTTAAGGGAGGTACAATATAGCAATAAACCATGCCTGGGTGTGGGTAATGCTGGATTTACCCATGGTTGGTGTGGTTTGGTCATGAGGGTGAAGCCCAAGTGGCCAAACAAAGCCAACCGTGGGTAAATCCAGAATTACCCACACCCAGAAGTGGGTTATTGCTATTATACAATGACATTATTTAAGAAAAAAAATAATTACTTTTCTTAAATAATGGCATTGTATAATGCCTCTTTGCTGCCCTTCTGCAGCTGTCTGGTATTCTGCGGCAGTTCTGATGTACTGCGCATGCGCACACCTATGCAGTACATCAGAGCTGTGGGCAAAAGCAATGGAGAAAGCAAGATCTCCGTTGCTTTTTAAAAACTGTTTCGCTATGTTAAATGAGTTTAACATAGCAAGACAGCTTTAAAAAAAGCAACGGAAAATATTTGTTGCTTTTTTAAAGCTGTCTGGCTATGTTAAACCCATTTAACATAGCGAGACAGTTTTGAAAAAAGCAACGGAGAAAGCAAGATCTCCATTGCATTTTAAAAACTGTTTCGCTATGTTAAATGAGTTTAACATAGTAAGACAGCTTTAAAAAAAGAAACAGACAATCTCTGTTGCTTTTTTAAAGCTGTCTCGCTATGTTAGACTCGTTTAACTTAGGGAGACAGTGTGAAGCAATGGAGATCTTGCGTTCGTTGCTGTAAAAAAAAAGAGTTATAGTAATGGAAAAAGTCTGGGCGACCGGACTTTTTCCATTACAATAACTGATTTACAACGTGCACGCTGACGTTTTTGAATATTTAATGGGGAGGTTGTTGTATAACTGATGATAGTTAGTTCAACCCTGGTTAGTTGTGAGCATTCCAATATAATTGCCAGTATAACTCCCTTATTTCTAATATTAATGGCCATGGACCCCTTTGGGGATCAGGTTTTATCTTCTCCAATATAGACCAACACTTCCTTAGCTGCTCTGCAAAACAAACCCTTGCTTCAACCTTTCTTCTGCCTTTACTCTTATATGGTCCTCCACTACTTACTAATGCTCACTTTTCTCTGAAATCAAAGCTTGAGACCTGTTAAAATAGTGAAGTTTGCAATTAATTGCAAATACTCTCCCATCACTGCTCCTCCTTGCACTTTCTGAACTGGCTCAAACTCCCACATTCTTACATACATATAATTAATAATAGCACACAAAATTATTTACAAACCTTCAGACTGCCCAACCCTTACTCCTGTTAGTACTCCTTACTACCCATATAGGCCTCTCAGATAAGAGAACCAACTTCTCCTGAAAGCAGAAAAAAAAAGCTTTCCTGCTGGCCAGATGCTCTTCTCTTTTTCAATTGGAAAACAGTGGAATGCCCTCCCAGTGCTGAAAAGGACTAACAGGAATGCTGCTTCCTTTAAAAAGTCTCTACAGCAGCACTTCTCCATTCTATGGCACTGCACATGTGTCAGTTCTGCACCTCCCAAAACCTGATTCCAAGATTACCATTACTGTCACCTTTTATCTGCCTACACTCTCTCAAGTTGAACTCTGCGATCTTCTATGTCTAGTTTGATTGTAACACGTACTTGATAACTATATTAATTTGATATGCCTGACATGTACTCCTATGTTGCATTTCTGATTTAATATGCTTGACATGTAAACCTAAGTTATATTTTAGGATACATATCTATTGATCTTGCAAAACACATCTTCACAAGTTGTTCGAATACTTCATACATTATTTGAACTTATGATATGGACATGTTTACCGTAGTACATTGACTTCTGGCTTATCTTCTCTCTCATATTTTATTATATTTAATGTAATTGTTAATGTCAAGCTTTTACCTCAGTGTATACAACTGTTACTTCCCTACTTGTGTATTCAGCTGTTACTCTTCTATTGTTATGTGCTTGTTAATGTGGAGCTTTTCTCCCCAGGCCTCCATTGAAAATGGGCTTTCTTTGGCCCAGTGGACCATCCAGGTAAACAAATGCAAATAATAAATAAATGTCCCGGGAAGTGCTTGATATGTTTAAAAAGGGCATTAGTAGTTTTTTCTTTCCTGATTTCATAAATATGTTTATATATACGTTCATGGAATTTACGTTCTGTTTTTCCTATAAAGAACCCTTGTAAGGACTGCATTAATGCTACATATACTAATCTTACTCCCTCAATCATATTTTTCCTCTCAGTATGCCCCAGAATCTTAAATTGTTCGCCTATAACTATAACTTTGCAGTAGTTAATCTCCCCCACTTATTCATAGAGGGATTTAGAGTGCTAGATTTTTTAATACTCTGCAAAATAAAGAATTCTCCTTCAGATCGTGAACAACTTTACTTATTTAATAGACAAGGATGTGAATATATGAAGGTAGTGGTGAAGCACATTATAAAATTGATAAACTGACAGCTAATATCAATATGATTTCATAACTTATGCTGAAGTTGATCATGTGATCAGAATATAAGATTAAACAAGCACGTATATTCTTGAGTATTGAACAGCAATTACAGCATTTAAAAACTACCAAAAAAAAAAAAAACTCAAGTGTGACCAGGTAGATTTACAGGAGACGACTTTCCCTAACCCACCCATTACTCAGATTTAGGTGAGAAGGAATTTTAAACATCACAATAATGACAAATTATTCAATCATTTTTAAATGGAGGGAATAATTAACAGGAGAATACAAACAACACTAATTACAACTGGCCTATGTCCAGGTCTGACCCTTCAGATTTTCCAGTGTTGAGGAGATCAGAATGCTTAAGGGACAGGACTGGTATACATGGTATTACATCAGTTTCTTGCTTGTAAATGCTTCACCTCCCCAGCCCCTGCTTTACACTTAAGGGTATGAGAAGTTGTGAGAGATTTGGAATGGATGTCTAGGCTTAACCAAAACTCTTGTGGTCCCTGGCACAGTAAACACCTATCAATCTACAAATGTTGAGTCATGAGGCATAATCAGTAGTGTTTAATTGCCAAGTGGACTCAAGTGCAGAACAGCTGTCTGCTTAAATTGTTGCAATACTGCACTTGTGCCAATCAGCAATCATAACACAGCTTGGAATTTGTGCATGTGTAGATTAAACTATAGCACAGAGCTTGTAAGCTGCTCACTACAGTTCAACAGCTTAAAGTAGGAGGTATTTTTCTTTTTTGTGCACCATAGGCTTGGTTTGAGAAGAGCACCAGCGTGGGGCCTGCCCTGAACAACAGGTGATCTACATGTTTTTCAGCCTATACCTATCTGGAGTAAACAACATCAGAAAAACTTGACTATAGCCATTAGCGAACTATTGACTGCTCATGTTCTCTACATGCTGGGTGAAGGGGATCATACCCATGTGTGTGTGTGTGTGTGTGTATGTGTGTGTATGTGTGTGTGTGTGTGTGTGTGTGTATATATATATATATATATATATATACGCGTTTACTATCAAAATGCTGAATATCACAACATAATCTATTCAGTTGACTGAATTTACTTGTTGAATTTAGTAGCACCAATTGTACAGAATGTTGGAAATCATCACCTTTATGTCCGCATTCAAACTTATTTAAAATATTAAGAGGTGACATCAGACTCTCAGGCTGTTGTGAAGCTGCCCTAAGATTTGTAAGTCTAAAGCACAAGTTTTTGCAGTTTTGCAAGTGAGCAAGCCCCCATACACCCCCTACATATTATATATATCAACTCAGAGATCGCACTACAGTGAAGACGAGGGTAAATTTTCCGATCCCCACTGTAGTAAGATCTCCAATCAGAATGTCGACCTCATATTAGTGAATGAACACTAACAATCACTAATATAGATTCAAACATTTTCAGATTGGCATTATGGAAACTGGGAAACATGCATTTGACCAATTCAGTTCTTTTTATGACCACTTATTTTCACATTTAATTTTTGGTCTGCATTGTACTTTTTCACATAGTTGTGTCAGGCTTTGCATGACTGTGTAAAGGGGATGTTGTCATCACTGTATGGGTCTTATTGTGGTTGTTCACCAGCTGTTGAAAAATAAGTCTCAATTTTTCTCATTCTGAGGAACATTTCTCATTTTGCATCTTAAGTCCAACTTTCATGTTGTTCTGTGGAAGGGTCTGTGTCATGTTCATTTGTAAGAAGCAACTTTAACAGTAACCATTTGAAATGTCAGGACCTGCTAGTGCAATTCTCTAAGGTACAATTAATCTGCGACTGTGTGTGTGAGTGTATATATATACGCACCTCTGTTTGTGGGAGGTGAGTGAGCCAGCATGTGTGTTCATATGTGCATGCAGGCATGCTTAAAGGACCCTGTGCAACTACAATCCTTGGGCTGGTAGAAGATACCTAGCCTGTTTATGTCTAACTGTGCTAATGTTTGATTCAGAGACTTGTTAATGAACCCTCTGCTGAGATGCCACTCCTCACAACCTTAACTGTTTTCTAAATCAGAGAATATTGCTGTTTTGCTACTGGGCATTGATGTTGCCCAACTAGCACTGGTTGTGATATTTTTTAAATTGTGGACAATATTTTACACAGCCAGACTAAGAAGGAAGTGATTAATAATGCTGTCATTATTAGGAAAGGTAGAGCCATGCCTTGTAATCTTCTGCAGTTAGGCTGTGATATTTGTTGACAACAAGAACAGTTGTGGGCAGAAGAAGGGTGGACTGAAAAACAAAATCGCATTGGTTTGGCAGTCCCTAGCCAGGCCATTTAACTGCATATCCAGTTATAAACAAATTATGCTGTGAGTGATGCTACAGCATTTTAAGAAAATGGGTAATATAAGATGGAATAACCCCTTTTCTTGGTTTTACTTTAAGCACAGAAAATGCATTTGGCACCTAAACTTTTGCATTTTAATAATTTATTTAAATGCTCATTTAAGATTTTTCCATTTGCTGGATAAAAACAAGTGGTATATTAATATGATGTTAGAACATGGCATTTCTTGCATTCTTTTATTTAATGTAAATACTGTCTTGTTCTATTGTAGCTCATGAAGATCAGCACTCCGTAATCAAAATGCAGTTTTGCTTTAAAGTTCAAGACATAATGCACCATAACTCAGTACACAGTGGAAAAATTATTTTAAGGGATAATTGTTATGAGAAAGCAACTTCAGGGACTCATCCTTTTGTTTCTAGTAGTTAAAACTATGAATGATGATGGACTCCAGGGAATGTAGCATTCACTAAACCATCAGTATAGGCACAGTGAAAAATTACTACAGTGTAATTACCTATCATGTGATTTTTTTTTTTTATTCCAAGTAATTAAATTATATAAGATCCATAAATCATTGGAGAACAGATAGCAAAAGCTAACAATTTAGGCATTGTCTGAGTTTAATAAAATTAATGTTGGTATCACAAGATGACGTATTAGTTTGTCCAGTATCCTGTACTGTATGTGATTATACAACAGTAATGGAAATTCAACATGTTTGTGGGTTAGCTCAGTCACAGAAAAGAAAGAGTGTTTAAGATCTATGTTCTATATCATAAGTAAGATTCACCATAGCTGTATATTATTTTGTAAGGATATCAAAACACTACTTTGGCATTGACCCACTCTTAGGATGACATAAGATGACTGGTCTATATCACTTCAGCTGTCATTCACTGAATGGCATTTCATTAGAAATGCTGTTCATTGAATTCCCCTCATGGGGGCTGGGTCCCCCACACCCCCGCTAATTTTATATACCAACTCTGAGATCAAAATACAGTGGGGAAAGGGCAAACTTTTCAAACCTTACTGTACCTTTATCTCAGTATGAACAGTTCGGTGACTGGCACATTTGATGTAATTGCACTGAAAATACAGTTCGGTTAAGTGATTTTTTGCTGAACTGATAGGGACCCAAGATAATTTGTACTTCAGTTTTTTTTTTTTCCTCCCATCAGCTTGCACCAGCTATTTTCATTCACTGAGTCTGCTGGACTTGCCTTAACTTCTCCATTACTGAAAATGTGTCCAAGGCCAGTGAGGAGAGCAAGGATGCTGGTCCTTTATACTTCTGCAAGGTAGTATGCACTAACCCCACCACCACTGGAATTGCTGCCTTCGGGAGGCACATGAATGCTTCCTCATATATGCAACCTCCCAGCAAAGCGGCATATCACTTGTAGGCTTTTAATGCTGTTATTGCTTCAAGCCAGGGCTCTCTCTCAGGATGAATGAGCTGGTGTGAACCATTCACTCGCATCCTCTCCCACCTGGTGCCTCTGTCATCCATGCAGCTAGTTAAACATGAGTCTCTGCACCATGAAGCCAGTACAGCATATGTCGTGTTATCTTACTGAATAATTATCTAAACACTATAATCTTAAACGCACCATTATTAATTTAATGTTATTAATAAAAAGTGGATTGTAGCAAATATTGTGCTTCTGTTCACAAGCATGCGATAAGGAAATTAATAGGTCTTATTACCAAAGCATCCTTACATTTCTTACTATATTTTTAGTTTACATGAACTTGCTAACCTCTACACACATCTATGCTTCTAAAGATAGGGTTGCTTAAGTCATAAAGAGCAAAATTAAGGAAATCAATTTGGGTGGTAACTATTTTTAACTGTAATAAATACTAATCACATTTTTAACATTATTAAGCCTATAGACTTTAATATTCAGTAGTGTTTAGAAAACTACAGGCAAAGTTTACTGTCATATTAAATAAATGATCACAAAACTCAGTAAATCTGCTATTAGTAGGCTAGTTTACTGCCATGTATAATACAATGATCACTGCATTAAACTCAGTAAAGCAATAAACACAGAAGACGCATCTTAGTATGCTGATAGCATTCAAGTGCAATGTAAAGGCAGTGAGATTAATTTTGAACTAAAATAAATGTTAATAAATTAGCATGTCTCAGTGCTCATGTTGCCTTGCTGAATGAGCTATCCTGGGAATTGGCTTTGACAGTTATTGCACTGCACAGTTTCTTCTGAGATAAAAGTCCTCTCTCCTAGTTGACTGGAAAACATAGTATGTATTCATAAACATGACATAACACTACTTGTGAAAAACACAGATCAGAAAGTGTTGTCATGATTATATAGGCTGTACTTGAGACTACATGCCAAAGAAAACTATGAAACTTCATACCTAGATCAGCTGTTAAATCTCCAACCCTGCTGTTTTCATTCACAGATAAACTAAAATAAAATTACTTTTCTTCCGCAGCTCTATGACTGGGAGCTATGGGTGTAAAAATGGGAAAATAAACAGATCTGGGAAAACTGTGAGCACAGATCAGATAGCATGATATGCATTTTTGATGTGTTTTTTTGCAGATTAGTATCTAATGATGTTTTATAGATCTTATCTTTAGAAGCTACACAGGACCCAGTTCTGTCAAAACTGTCAAAAACACTTGTATTGAAACAGTATGCATGCAGACCAGCTGTCAGATCTATAATTTATTAAAAACTAGATTGAAACACTCATAATACAGACAGCAAAATTTGTAAAGACCATATTTAACGAGGAATAATGATGAGCATTTCCGACCTACTTAAAGTAGCAATTCCATAATATTAATATCACATATGGCCCTGGAAATTTGAGTTTAACTTCCTGTTTGCATGGCAGTGCTACCAGCTGCAAGTGGGAGTAATGAAGGATTAAAATAATGTGCCATTCAGGAAAAAAATTGATTTTAATAGGGTTCTAAAGATATTACGCAATAAGAAAGAGAATAAGGGGGGGCTTATCTGATCAGACTGGGCCCATTCCTAAAAAGACCTTTCTTAATCATGTTTTATTGCTAAGTATTTAAAATAAGGCTGAGTGAGGAGAATAGAGGCTTCAGTCTGTACAGATGGCATACAATGTTAATTAGGACCATTACTTGGCCAGTTAATAGAGCAGGAGCGCAGTCAGTAGTGGTACCTGTGCAGAACTGTACTGATCTTTAACATATTCCTCTTTCAGTACTGCTCAAATTAAATGAAGTAGTTATATATTCTAAAGTTTATTTATTTTATTTATTTATTTAACATTTGTTAACCGGCAATAAAGCCAATTTTCAGCAGAGGCCCGGGGAGAAACACTCCAGATGCATGTCTTTGAACGTGGGAGGAAACCCACACGTATGCAGGGAGGACATGCAGACTCTGCACAGGAGGCTCCCCAGCTGTGGATCGAACCAGAGAACCTCTTGGTGTGAGGTGACCACTACCGCTGTACCACTGCACCGTCCATAGTTAAGAAACATCAGCAAGGTGAAGCTGTTTCAGATTTACCACTTCTAAACAACATATGCCCACTGATTTACTGCAGACTGGAAGCAGAATTTTATGCCCCTACATGCTGATACTAGAATGCATGGAATCCACTGAAATACCACAGCACTTGCAACACTTAATGTTAAGCCTACTTTAGTAACTAATCTTCAGCCATTGCAAGTAATGAGAAGAAAGGAAGCTTATGGCTTCTAATTCTTAATTGAAAGATAATATAATTTATTAAAGATGTTACTACTGTTAACAGTCCTGTAGGTGTGTCTCTCTCTATTTCTACACCACTTTATCAAGGTGTGTGTGCATATACATACATACATACATACATATATGTGTGCGTGTTTATGTATCATATATATATATATATATATATATATATATATATATATATATATATATATATATATAAAAAATATAATGTAGAGAGAGAGAGAACCTGCCAAAATCACACACACTTGTATATACCAAATCTATTAGATAAAAGGAGAGATGTCTCAGTAGATCACTGCTTGCAAATTTCCTGAGGAAAAATGGAATGGGAGCCAAGCTTTACCAAGATGCACTTAACCAGTGGCATCTTCCAGTTTAAGCTGAACAAGGAGCAGGGCAGCAATTTGTTTAACAGTGGAATTGGCCTCCGCAGAGTGGCTAGATTCAGGAATACGTACAAGTTTTAATAATTTGTTAAAACAGTATTAAATAAAGGTGCTGGTGATATTAGAGTACAATAATGAAGTATGTGCAATACCTAGCTGATATATAATTGCATGCTTTGAATTTTTTTCCATTTGAGTTTGCTGCTGCTCCAATAATTTGTTTGAAAACAGAAGGCAGTGAGTGCATTTTTGGATCTTCACTCCATCAAGCTGTACTTTTTTTCTGTTGCTGATTTCCCTGAATTCTCTCTTACCTCATTGATTTGCTGCTTTTAGGAGGAATACTTTGCAGCAAGTTTCTGTTGTGTTATTGTTTAGAGTAGTTATTGGAAATATAAAACAATCATGAAAGAAAAATTATTTCCATAAGTACAAAATTAAAAAAAAAAAAAAGACTTGCATGATGGGCACAAAAACGTGTACATGGGACAGATATTACCACATGACGAGAGATGTCAGAATCCCAAGTAGTGAATGCTTTAAATCCTTCAACATGCAGTAATATCTTGTACATACATACACAGAATGCCTTGTCTCGTATATGAAATGCACTTGTGTGTTTTTTTATTTCAGTGCTATATGTAATAAGTTTTGCTTTACGGTGTGTTTTAATGAAAAATAGTTTGTCCACCCATTTATCTAATTGTTTTGCAGAGTTATAACTTTTTAACTATGTGGAATTGTTGCATGAAACATTAAGCATAGTAATTTTTGAGATCCTTCTGTCAAACTGCTTCTTTGTATAATACCACTTATAAATGGCACCCCATTTATTTAAAAAAAAAATGTTGATTTGGATCTCACTTGCATAAGATATCCTTTTGAAGTACCTGATTGTACCAACCCCCCAACACCCAAGTAACTGATTGTACCAAGACCTACAACACCCCAGTAATATACCTTTCAGTAGCCTTTCTGATAGTACTCCAAATGTCATGTGAGGACCAAAATCACAGTTCTTTTGTTAACATTCTCATTTTATTTCTAAGGGGACAGGGAACCCAGCAAAGCTGTTTGAATCACATCATCCTTTTTTATAAATTATAGTATGCATGTACTCGTAAAAAGCCAAGGCAAAACAGGCAGGTAAAATACTTTTAACCACAGGTTGTGCTCATCAGCAAGGTCCACTGTAGGAACACCAAATGCTGACACTATGTAGCATACAACTAACTTTTTAATAAAGTAATACATAAACACGCACAAAAAAACTTCTGATTAGTGCTTTCGTCTACTACACATTAAAGATTTGTTCAGAAAGACCGACACTGTAACTCTAGTCCCTTTTATGTCCTCTCCTGAAGGCAATTCACTGAATTTAATTTAAGGAAAAGGGCTTATCCAGTACTTGGGTTTCTTATTTTCAAGTAACAGTTTAACTGTTATCTTCTGCTTGGTAAAACAAAAGTCATCTTTCCCATTTGGAGACTTTGCAGAAGGTCTCTGTCAGCATTCCCCACTCACTGCAGTGATGTGCAAGTTAGATTCAGCTAACCTGATCATATCCCTCCTTAGAGACCTCTTTCAGTGCATAGGCAGATAGTCCAAGAAAGGGCAAATGGGGTAAAGTCAGGGTCAAAACCTCTACATTGTAGAGTCAGCTAGAAAAGGGAGACTCATACTGGGTATCTTGATCTTGACATCAATAATGCATTTTACCCAGAAACAGAAAATACCCATTTGAAAGTGTGTGGCGAAGAAAGGCACAAATGGCTCTCTTTTTAGGATTGAACTGCAAAATAGTACAATATACTGGCATTTTGTTTTCACATGCTGACATGGAAGCAGATCTGAAATTGCCAAAATATGGAGTATTCTGCGAACAGCAAAATAATTTCCAAAATACGAACTTGTTAAATACCATAACTTCAGGTTATGCAAGGTGATAACAATGAATCAGAGGGAGATAAGCACACATCAAGAATGAATGAATATTGAACTATGTGGAAATAAATATTTGAAGATTTTTTTCAAGGCTTCTGAAAATAAGTAATTAATGTAGTAGAGTATAGTTGAAAAAGATTTTATTTGTAGCATTACTCTTGAATCTCTTCCTTTTTACTTTGATATTTTTTCAAGGATTAAATCTTTGAAATAGAAGGAATGAGAACTTAATTTCCATAACAGAATAAATATGTAAGTTTTTGACAGTGAAATGTGGAAAATCAGTATAATGTAAGAGGAGACATAGTTTTACAATATTTACACTCAGTTTTTGTTTTTAAAGAAAAAATCATCATTTGTGACTTTTAGAACAAACTGCTTCATCTTTGGAAAGTGTATCCCTGGACAGACATATTATCAAACTTTTTCCTTTAATTATGCTCGGGGGTTCATAGGTGTGTACTAAGCTAATGGCCCTGGAGCCTTTACAAGGCTAAGCCCATAGAAGTGCCCTAGTATTGTGCTGCCTGACATTAGTTACCAGTGCCTCTAACAAGTACAGCCACTGGAGTGATCCCTGGGTGAACTTTCTATTTCCCATCCACTCGTCAAGATCTCTCTTGAAGAGGGCCAGTGAGGTGCTCTGCTTGACGTGTATGGGAAGTTTATTCCAGACCATGGGCAGTCTCTGAGTTATGAACCTGTCCCTCCAGCATGTTCTGTTGATTGTGGTAGTGAGGTTGAGGTCTCTGGAGGGTGTGGTGCAGAGGGATTGGGATTTCTTTAGATGTAGCAATTCTAACAGAACTGGGTCAGACATAGCTTTGTAAGTCAAGCAGAGATAGTCTCTTAGTAAATGATATGAGACTGGGAATAGTTGGAGTTGTCTGTCCATGTAGGACCTGTGTTTAAGGCCTAGGATCCTCTTTGTGAGGTACTTTTGTGGCCTCTCCAGCTGTTGCAGGTGTCTAGTGAGGTGGATTCCAAATGGGGCATTACACTTGATGATTGGTCTAATGAGGGACGAGTAGAGAGAAGATGACCTCTTTCTTCCTGGATGCAAAACCCTTGGTAATCAGATGTGCCACATAGAAAGACTTTCTGACTGCAGTGGCAATGTGGTGGTTGTAGGAGAGGTTGCTGTCAACCTGTGTCCCCAGATCTCTTATAACACTTTCTTCAGTGGGCTCCCATTGATGTAATAATTAGTGGGAACTGAGTTTTTACCAAAGGGGATGACTATGCATTTGTTTGGATTAAGCTTAAGGCCGTGGTTTTGACACCAGTCATTTCTCAGTGAGGCCTTTCTGTAGGATGTCTACATCACTTGGGGAGTTAATAATGGCTCCCAGCTTGCAGTCGTCTACAAACATGGTCAGCCACACTCCCTCTGTGTTGGCCTGGACTTCTGAGAATTAGATGTCAAACAGGAGAGAACCCAGGACCAATCCCTGTGGGACTCCACTCGTGGCTGGTCTGGCAGTCTGACTTGGAGTCTGCTACTTTCACACTGTGGGTTATCTGTAAGTCAATTTGCATCCCAGCTAATAATATAGGGGTTAATACTTATTTTTGAGAGTTTATCAATAATTCCTGACTGAGGAATGGTATCAAAGGCCTTGGCCAGATCAAGGTAGGCTGTATGAACTGCCTTACCCTCATCTACACCTCTGGTGACTGCCTCAACGAAGTCATCCGGGTTGAGCAGGCATGTTCTACCTTTCACAAAACCAAATTGCGTGGGATCTAGAGTTTGGAGATTCCCTATATCTTTGTTAATTATGTCCATGATGATCTGCTCCATAGCCTTACATATCAGACTCGTCAGGCTAATGGGATGATAACTCCTAGGGTTTGTAGCTGCTCCCACTTCATGGAGAGGGATGACTGTAGCAGTACGCCATTCAGTAGGAACAAAGCCTAAGGTGAGGCTGTCAGTGAACAGGGCACACAGATGTGGTGCCAGTTCACTTTGTAGTTCATGTAGAACACAGCCAGGGATATTGTTGGGTCCCATGGAAGCTGTATTCTTGGCTTTAGACAATATAGCTTTAACCTGTAATGCTAGGTGCCTGGCATTCTTCTGGTATTGTGAATGGTCCTTTAGGGGGGAGAGAGGAATAAAGTTGGCACTGAATTTGTCCGCCAGTATGTTAGCAATATCTGTTGGCTCACTATAGGAGGTACCATTGTGCAGTAACTCAGAACAAATCTGGGTATTACCGTGGAGATTCTTGATATAACTATAGAAGGCTTTGTGGTTGTTTTTAGTGTCTGCTGCAATTCTGCCTTCATAACTGGCTTTAGAGGTTTTGATGAGGGATCTCAATATATTTTGTTGAGGCTAATAAGGGAGTTTTGCCAGTCTTGGGACTTCACCTTTTTCTGCAACAGTTTCTTACTTCTGTTGTAGAGTTTATTAATGGCAGGAGACCACCTGATTGGCTTCCTTTTTTTGGAGGAGAGCATCTTGGTTCTATTGGGAATGACTAATTCAATGCATTTATGTACGTGTTCGTACAGTGTATTGGTGTATGATATGGTAGTTATGCAACTATTTTCCATTGGCATGGTTGCCATGAAGTTAGCCACTTCTGTTTTTTAGGAGCACAAAGTTGGCTTTGGAGAAGTTTTTTCATGGTGGTTACCTTTCTGAGGGATGTGGATGAGATGTGGATTTCCATGGCGATTAGTTTGTGGTCAGATCTAACCAGGGAGGAATTTACTATTGGTGCAGAGTGACAGTTGCCCATGTTAGTAAAAACCAGGTCAAGGATGTTGCTTCCTCTAGTGGGGGTAAGAATGAGCTGGTCCAGGGCATTGGAACTGATGAATTCCAGGAAGCGTTGGGCCAGTGTATTGGTGCATGAGTAGTTTTCCCAGTTGATGGAGGGGTAGTTGAAGTCACCCAGTATGAAAGTGTTGGGTTGGATCCTAATATATTCCAGGGTGCTTAGGAACGTGGAGTGAGAGTCTTGGGATGTGGTTGGGGACCTATAGCAGGCTGTGACCTGAATCGCTGTCTTACCTTGGTTAGTTATACCTCAAGTATCTCAGATGCATTATGCTGGGCTACCAGTCTGGAGGTGTGTATATCCTTTATGAATATGGAGACACCACCACCTTTGGAGCTTTGGTCCATGTTTTGGGGCCGAAAGGTGTGGAATGAGTAATAGCCTGGTAGTGCAGGGGTGCTTTCTGCTGCTTTAAACCAGGTCTCCGTTATAGCAAAATGTCAATGTTCTCCATTTTGAGGAGTGCTTTGAGTGAGTGCATCTTGAGATTTAGACTTCTAGCACTGAGCAGCATGGCCCTCAGATTGCATTTATTTATAGTTGTTATGGTGGTAGTTTGGTCTTTGGAATACCACCTAAAAAGGCACTATAGGGGTGAAAAGAGCATTAGTCAGTACCTGGAAACCCAGGGGTAACAGATTTAGGCCATCTCTGGCAAATCATCGAGGTCTGTCAATCATGTCATCCCAAACAGACATACTGGATACTCTTAGAATGACACCAGAAACTTAGCCAATTGTTAAAGTAAATCAGTTTTTGCTTGTACTGTGGTATCATTCTGGGTGATGGTAGGATGCTGCTCAGGGCTAGGGTCATACCTGCCTGGGCCACATAATCCTAGAGCTCCATCACGTCTCTCTTCATGTAGTCCAGAGAGGTGCATCTCCCATCATTCACACCCACATGGACAATGACAGAGTCATACTTGTACTTGTTTTGGTGTGACTTGAGTGCGTGTGTTGTCGGATTCTGGCACTTGATAGGTAGCTGACTGTTACCTTCTCCTTATTCAACCTGGTGAGTGGGACGTCAGTGTGACTCACTATTGAGTCACTTACAATTAGTGTGTTGGGCAAGCTGTTTTGCCTTAGGGGCCTAGGTTGAGGGGCACACTGTGTAGGTGCGCTATGTGCCTTGTGGTTTGTGCTGTGTTGGTGTGGTCATGTGTGTTTCTGCCTTGGAGGTCGCTGTTGTTTGGGTAGATTTCTATTGAGAGCCTCCACTAAGGTGGGTGAAAGGTTTGTGTTTTTTATGTGAGAGCTGTGATGGTGGGTGTTGTGGAGAGCTATGTGTTCCATGTGATGTGTTGCAGGTGTTGACCTTCTCCTTTTGACCAGCTATTCTGTTCTTGGCTGGAGAGTGCATGGTTTCCAGTTTGGAGATATAAGTGCATCTCTCACAAGCCTGAGTGTTGGCAGGTAAGTGCATCTGTGTACATAAGGCAGTTGCTACACTGCCTCAGAATGGCCAAGTTCACCAGGTTAATAGGAGAAAGCACAGGGAACTATTGTTTAGACATGCCAGGAGTGATGGTCATCATTACTAAGTACTGGAGCTGTTTCCATATAGGATGTTTAGTGTTGATAGCACTTGTGTGCTACAATAATTGCTACAAAATGTCTGATGAAGTGCTAGGTGAATAAGCTGAATTAAAGTGCAAGAGAGAGGAGAACTAGCAAGATCTAAGGGAAAAATTGAAGAGCAGATTTTCTGGCAGTGGTTATAGTTTACCCCAGATTAGCTGCGCTACGCAGCATGCAAACACAGGCTTTTAAACCAGAAAGTTGAAAGGGATAGAAAAGCTGCCCAAACGGCCAATAAACTACAATTTCAGAGCCAGAAACCACTCTTCTTGGGTAGATTGCCTACCTGGTGCTTAACACTCCTACTGATAAGCTGGAAGGCTTCCCTCTAACAAAGAAAGGTCTGGGGAACTCAGAAACTCACAATACAGTCCTGGATACAGCAAATCTGTATCTGGACTACTCTAGTAATAGGAAAGGCAAGAAACAAGCTTAGAACTTTATTTTTGTTTTTTTTTTTTTTTTCAGAAAAAGCAGTTAAAACAGTAATAAAACAGTTTAAATGCAGTGCAAGCTAGCACACACGAGTGTGCAGCAATATTAAAGCAAATACAGTTAAAATAAATGCAGCTAAATGAAAAAACGACAAGTGCAGAACACAGTATAATCAGAAAAAATCAAAATGGGGGGCACTTAAAATCTCTCTCTCTCTCCTTTCTTTTTCCCTGGTAAGTCCGCAGGATGCCAAAACTGGATCTGTGGAACTTAAACAAGTGCAAACAGGGGATTTTAAACTTGAAAGTTAAAAGGGATAAAAAAAACTGCCCAAATGGCCAATAAACTACAATTTCAGAGCCAGGAAATCACTCCTCTTGTGGTAGATAAGATACTTAGTGTTACCACTTCCACTGACAAGCTGGAAGGCTTCCTCTAACACAGAAAGGTCTGGGGAGCTCAGAAACTTACAGTACAGTCCTGGATACAGCAAATCTATATCTGGACTACTCTAGTAACAGGAAAGCTGGGAAACAAGCTTAGAACTTTGTTTTTTTTTTGTATCCCTGATCCTGCTCTTGGCAAGTTCTAAATGAGGAGAAGGAGCTTAGTGGGGATTAAGGGGTACTTCAAACCTGCATCATTTGAAATGGCATTAACTAAAAATACAGGCTGCAGATGTGATACCGAGATGCATAATGTGAATTACTTAATTTACCCTGTCTTTTGCAGGAGGTGAGAGTAGGTAGAGTAAAAAAAAAAAAAAAAAATCTAAGCAATAATAGGCAACTAATGCATGCCAATGATATGATTTGTTACTTTTCACAGGTACTGAATCATATGGTGAAAGTAAATGGGTATTGGAGGATAAATGACAATATTAGTATTCCAAAAGTCATAAGTATTAATGATTCACTTGGCAATCATGATGTATTTTTATACACGTTAAACACTGCTCATTTCTTTGAAATGGCAGTTAACCTCACTGTTTTGCTGGCCTGCATTATTCACGATTTCTTTTATACCTGAAAGACCAAATGCCTTTACTTTCCCATTCCCCCACTGTCAGGGTGAACGCTGGGTAGTGGATTCCTTGAGCCATCACCTCTGGGACTGTTAGATTATTTTTGGCTTATTCGCAAATATGCCTCAAACCGCATACTTAGAGAATGCTCTCTAACCTGAATGATATCCTTATGGTATGGACGTGTTACCACAGGTCATGAATGCTTTTGGTGAGATTGCCTCACATTACATTTGTAGGTTTTAATTGTAGTACCTATTGGTATCCAACAGGGGGGTCAGTACTGCAGCAGTTTAGTCCTATGCCATCTCTGAGTATGTTGGCCTGTGAGGTGAATCCTCCTTGCTGGCTGTGCAAGCAAACAGAGGTCCACAGGTTCAAATTTACTTAATAGGATATTGATCCATAAAGATCTTTAGAAGCCTAGCCATACACCCCCATTAAATTTTTAGCCCTCATATTTTAAATATGAACAACCCAAGGATGAGCAGAACATTAAGATGTTGTCCCTGTACATGAAGGACAAGGGTATTAAACTAGGGGTGAATTTGTGGTTACCCAACCAACTGTTCAGATTACATTTGAATAGTGTAAAATAAGTACTTTTATGTGGAGAGGAAGGTAATTGCAAAGAAGTTGTATTCTCTGTGGTACACATATATCCCTCTAAAATGTTCTATTCATGTTGCAACAGAGATTTAAATATCTTAATCAGATGTTTATTCCCCCATTGGACTTGTAAAATGTGCAGTATGTCTGACAAGATAAGGTTTTTGATTGTTAATGTTTCTGCGTTATGTACTTAACTAACTTGACAAGTGTAAGAATGTACTGTTATGAACAACCTCGGCTGTGCAGAGGTGCTGTGTTGTGATGTGGTACATCCCCCTTCGCCTATGCTCATCTACCACCTGCCAGTGCTGTGGGTGTGCTAGGCTGCACTGAAAATCTAATTTTTTTCAGCAAGGGATATTTGAATTTGCAGCAATGGCTTTTTTCTTATTATAAATTTGAGATTCTTGGACGATCTTTTAACTTCTGGTCATCAGTTTCTCAGTTATCTTCTTCAGGTACGATCATCTTGAGATATACAGTCTCTGTAGTTTATATCTGGCCTATCATTTTGTTTATGGTTTAACAGAAATTTAAGAAAAATGTCCTTGGCTGTACTTGTCCGGGTGAAAGTACTTGCATCAATGCACTTTATTCCTTAAAGAATTACTAGGGTCAGAATGTAAGAGCGCATACTTTTTTTCTTGAGGTTCTTTGGAATCTTAATGTTCTTGTTTATTTTCTTCCAACTTAAAATTTTGTGACAGTGGCAGACACAGTGGGTTTACCTTCATAATGTCGATCACATATTACCGAACGGCCACATCACCGAACCGTTTCTGAGAAACCAGAACCGCAAAAACTTTCGAATGTCAAAAAAACTTTGAATTTTGGCATTTCCGACTGCGTCACACCTACAAACCAGTGCTAACATGGGTCAAAAAGGGGGTGAAATTTTGCAGTTCGGAAATTCGGTGTTTGAAGTTTTGTGAAGTTGCAGTTCTGTATTCGTGGAAATGGGGTCGATGTTCCTTGATCGACATTATGAAGGTAAACTGACACAGTGAGGTGATTTTCTTTTTGGCTATACATCTTTTTTTTTGCTACACTGCACTGTATCCACAGAAAATGAGATTGCAATGTCCTACCTTTTCTTGCACATTATTTGCTTTCTTTCACATAGAATGGCAATGCTATGAATTATCAGGTTCCTGTATTATACAGTACACTGTGTCCCCAGAAGATGAAATTATAATGTTATATTCTGTCATGCATAATCTTCTGGCAGTTGGTCCAGAGGGTTAAGGCTGTCAGATGTACTTCTTTGTACAGGGTTTAATTCCCTCAGACTCCATTTGCCTAATGTGTGACCTGGAGCAAGTCGCTTAACTCGACAATGCAAACAGGTCACCACTGAAAAGGAACTATTTTTTTATTATTTTGTTTTCACACAGTAAGAGAGCTGTGACTCTGTAGATATTCAAGTTTTATAGACTACAGTGGGAGGGAAAGGAGGCAGTTGAGTGACAGTACATGAGAAAAGATATGCGTGAGCCTGAGAGAATCCACAAGTTTGTAATGTCAGATGGGAGTGAAAGACAGCTGCAAATACCTTGTAACCTTAAAATTGATTGGTAATATGATGTAAAATACAGATATTAAAGTATCTGGAAATGTATTGTGAGATTTCATTCAAATCCAACATGTACAGTGAGGAAGATGAAGTGCCACAGAAGTTAACAGTCAGCTGAGTCATGCATTTATTTATACGTGGTACTTCCCTTTTTAATTCTCCAAGCTTTTTGGGTTTCTAATGCCATGACAGGAATGGACCCCATTCTTAAGTCCAAATATGATTAAAGTTTATGAAATTTGTTTTGTTCAGTCTTTGATTTTAGCCAATGTGCTGTTCGCAGCATCCACAATGTGCCCAGAACCGACTCCTCTTGTAATTCATATAGAGGTACAGGTATCGGTAGCATATCTTGTTGTATCTTTCGGCTTTTCCCGGTTAGGGGTCGCCACAGCGGAACTCCGGTCCGCTAATGATTGGCAGTAGATTTTTACATACCGAGTTGTCAGCCCTAACGCACAACCTTCAATGAAGGTACACCCATTCACGCATGTCTCCACACAGAAGACGGTTTAGCTGAGAATCGAACAGGACAACGTCTTACTGTGAGGTGACAATGCTACTGCAGCACCACCACCGCAGTTGTATCGGTAGCATATCTAAATAAGACTTTTTTTTTATGAAACCCATTGCTCCTATGACTTCTGGAGCTCTCTGGATATTCTTCTTCATTGCTGCTGTTTCTGCCTGCAAATCCTGGTATTTTAAGACGTTGTCTCTCTCTCTCTATATATATAAGATTCTGTAGTCACTGGGTGTAGCAATTTCAATTATCAATGAGACTTTTGTCATCTTAGCATGAACTACTATATCTGTTTTTCTCACATCTTTTTTCTGAAATGTTGGTAACGGGTGATCCCATGTGATATAGACTTGATTTTCTAAAATGCTTTGTGTCTCATGTTTGTTTCCAGTGCTTAATAGTTACTTCGATATTTTAATGTTTACACAATCTCCAGTGCAATATCCTTGTCACATTATTACACCTTCCAGTATACAGGCTGGCTGCCATTACTGTATCACACCTAGCAACAGGATGCGACTGTTTCTAGTTCTGTTTTACAGACCTCCATTTGTCTGTTTCTCCCACATGCTCAATGGATTTCGTAAACCAATGTGTATGTTGTCTGTTGTCCTGGGCCACCATTATTAAGCTTTCATCTTTTGGTTTAAACTCACCTCTCCTTAACCATCCTATTGAACATGAGGTTGTTGATTTCTGTACTTGCAACTATATTTAAGCCTTTTCCACATTTCTTGCCTTTTCCACATTTCTTGCCTTTTCATCTGATTGTTCTCTTTGCATTCTTTGTTTTTGGCACATTCAGATGCTGCCTGATTTTATCTACTTCTGGTTTGGTATCATTCTCACTTGACAATTATAAGCTTCTGCTAAACTAAGCAAGGAGGGCATCTTAAACTTATTCTCTTCATATTTCAAAACTTTCACTATGTTTTGGATCTGATGAGGTCTGCAGATATGCTTGCAGTCCTGCAATTTTAGCTCTATACATACAATCATTTTCAAGGAGGTCTGTATCTCCTTCAGAATGAGGAATATATAATTTTGGTATAAATGGTTTTTATATAACATTTGATAAGCATGAAGCATTTTTTTTTTGTGTTCCTCCAATTGATCCAGTACCTTTTGGGGACAGTCATTTACCTCAGAAATGTAAGTTAGAATATGAAGAACAATTTGGTTTGTTCCTAGATGTCAAGGTTGCTTTCATTATTAATTTTAGTCTTCTGAAATATATCTTACTAAGTTTTATTAACATTTGTTCATGCTTTATTGCCAATACATCATCCATTTCCAAATATTTATACACACCCTCCTGCTCAAGTTCCTTTGTACCATATTGCTGTCTTAGACTGATTTTTTCTTTGGGTTGCAGCTTTCCTGCTTTAAATGTTACTTTTACAGATTTAACAAGACCAAATGACATTCTTATATCATCTGAAAAAGTATTGACGGCTTCTAGTTGTGTGTTCAGCTCCTTATCTGATCAACAGTACAGTTTTAAATCATCTGGAAAGAGAAGGATAAGTCTTTACACTTGGTTGTTTTTTTGGAGTCAAATTGTAACCATGACCTAATCTGTTAAGGGCAAGACAAAAGAGCAACAGTGACAGTCACCTGGAACATCCCTCTTTGAATTTCCTATCCCTGGGATAATAATTTGCCCTTTATCATGGTTTTAGCTGTAAAGTAGTTTGCCACTGTTTCATAGTCAGTGTAATGTAATTGTTTAATGTAGACTATCTTGTACATCTGTAAGCACTCCTTTATCCATGAATGTGTCTGTTCTTTTTATAGTCTATGAATGACATACTAAGATTATTACCCTTTTTGCAATTGCCCCTTGTGATTTTATTTAACAACAAATGATCCTTTGTTCCATATGACTTTTTTTGCTGCCCTTTTGTTCTATTGCCATGATTGAGTTTTCTTCTCAATGACTATATAAAGTCTGTCAGCATCAGTTCCAGTATATAGTTTAAACATCATTGGAAGGTAAGTTATTGGTGTGTATTTTATAGGATAGCTTGCAGGTTCATTCCTGGAGTATCATTTTTCCTTTTAACCAGGTTTGTGTCTGTCTGGGGTATGCATACAATTACCCTCTACAATAACACTTATCTACTCTATGGCACTGCACCTTTCAAAACTTAATTGCCCAGCTTACTACCATTATTGTATGTTGGCATAAACCTGGTTACCTTAATGCTCCATACATTTAGTGTGTGTAATCATTTTCCCTGTGAATAAAACAGCAAAACAGGAGGGGTGATGCCTGAAGAAAGTAAACCACTGGAGTGCAATAAGTGATGATAAACAAATTCTCCAAGTAGTCCACAGCAGATGTAAAACACAAATTTTAATGACAGAATAAAATACAGATACGCGCTTTCGCAGTAAGCTTCATCATATCTAAAATGCATTTCAAAACCACAAACTTAAAAGTGCAAAAGCAGCCACAATCAACAAATCAGCACAAAGTGCATCCAGTGTTGTTAGCCGCCATAGTAACTACACAAGTATATGTTTAAAGCTACAAACACACTATATCACATAAAGCCATATATATTATGCAAAATCAAGACAGATTTGAGTATAAACATCTCAAAGAGCATATCTATAAATTAAAAATGCATAGATAATGAAAAATAAAATATTTCTAGTAAAACTGATGTAGTAGGGAAATATACATACAGCTTACTTCTTTTTCAGAGGTCTTGCTCTTAAAGTGGGTTGTATAGATATGCTGTCATTCAATCCAGGGTAATAGTGTGCTTGTAGTAAAAAAAAAATCCACTTAAGTTCTCTTCACAAGGTCTCCCTTACTGATGTTATCCTAAATTAATGTTCAATGCCTGTGTTTATCATGTATTTTGCCAGTGCACTGTGGCTCATGCCCCTACGTGCACAGTATAAATAGTCACGAATGCGCTCTCGTAGGCACCTATTTGTTTTGCCTACATAGAATGAACAACAACCATTACATAATGCAAGATAAACTAGGTCCTTTGAATTAGTCAGCTGAGGGCAGATGTGAGAACTCCCTGTTAGTATTGGGATGTATGAAGGACCCAGACACATCGATATACATGCAATAGGAGTAATTACATCTCCTCATCCCATAACCAGATGTAGTCCTATTTAGTTGGTTGGTTGATTTGGGATAACATAACTTATGTTTTAATGATTTTTTGTTCTTGTATCCAAAAGATGGTTTATCATCAACAATCCTATGTATGTCCTGATCTGTGTGTAACAGTGTCCAGTGTTTATAAATAATATCTCTAATTTTCTTGTCATCACTAGAGTATGTTAACCCAAAGAAGATATAGTACTTTCTTGGTCATCCCTATTAGATTTGGATGCGATGATATCACATCCGGGTGGTGTCGAAAAGTATGGTCTCCCAGTATTTACCCTATCAGTTCTAACAGTATCATATAAACTATCAATTTCGTTGGCATTGTAGCACCTAGAAATAAAATCAGTCTTCATTTTCAAGAGCCCTCTCTCAAAGTCCTCATTCCTATTGTGCATACGGCTAGTACACACACTTTTAAGTTTGTGGTTTTAAAATGCATTTTAGATATGATGAACTGTACTGCAAAAGCGCTTATCTGTATTTTATTCTGTCATTAAAATTCGTGTTTTACATCAGCTATGGACTACTTGGAGAAGAATTTGTTCATTTTCCATGTGATGTTGAACTCAATTAATTCGACTAAATATTAACTATACCTAGTATGTTATAGCTATACTTCACATTGCTATTCCATATACATGTCATTGTCATGTTTATGCTGTATTTACCTGTGACATGTTTATTGTATGATCTTGTTAATGTGGAGCTTTTCTCTCCAGGGCTCCAGTGAAAATAGGTTCTTTTCAGCCCAGTGGACCATCCAGGTAAACAAATGCAAATAAATTAAAATAATTAATGGTTCTTAGGACTAAATCTTCATGTAAAGATAACAATTTTAACCAGAAGTTAGGTACTGCATCTGGGCCTGAGATTTTCCACTTAAGAGATATTCTTAATTTTGTTTCAATTTCTTTGGCCATTACTTCATCTCATTTCATATCCATATATTTGAACTTCTTACTGTTTGTTTTATTTCTTATATCCATTAAGCATTTTTATTTTGTTCCACAGATCCTCAGATATTTTTTTCCAAAATGTCTCTTTTGGTGGTGTTTCTATTGCTTTTGCTTGGTTTTCCAGTCCTCTCTAAAACTGTTTTGGTTCATCAGTGAATTGCTTATTTTGTACTTTTTCTTTCTATTCATCTACATATTTTCTACGTTTTTTTTCTGCCTGTGCTGATATCTTTAGTTTATTATTTGCAATAGTGTATGATGTATCCTGGTTTGTTCTAATACTACAAATTGCTTTTATCACATCAAAATATTTTTTGTTGCTCTCTTCCCTCTTCTGAACCCTTCAAACAGTAACACTGTTTTAATTGCTTTATAGTTTTGTCTACTCGATACTTCCATTATGACATTTGAATTCTTCCATTTATTTCCCTTATTGTCCATAATTTTTGTGGTAAAACTTTAACTGTTAATTTAGATGCACAATGCTATATTCTATTTACTCTGTTATGGCTCATGAATTTAATAGTTTTGATTACTCTGCTTATTTGTTTTATCAAACTTAACATTGTGTCTTATTGACTTTCTGTAGTTTATTTCTTTTGTCTATTTTAATATGTCTATCCATCTCTATTAAATGAAGCAACTCTTTCCTAAGATCATTTTCTTATAAACCGAGATGACATTTGTTGCTCTGTTCCTTACAGGCATTCTACACAAAGTTTCAGAACACTTTCCTGTGCTATATTTTAAGCTTCATCCTGGCATATCTGGATGCCTTTGCCTGTATTTCTCCAAATATCTTTTTTTTTGTATTAATTGGCTTGGCTTTATCTTTTGCACAGATATTACACTATATCAGATCTCTCTTTCCCAAGTCCATGTTTCTTTTTTATACCTGTAAAAAAATTTTTTTGTTTATATTATGTCACTTCTTTTTCCAAAAGATGCAAGGTTTCTTTGTCTGTATAATGTTTTTCATGAATCTTATGTATTAATGTACACAAATTTGCATTTGAAGCTTTTGACAGTTTTTTGTGCAAGTATTTTTCTCTTCCCCTAATTTCTCTAATAATCTTTTTGAATATCTTATATCCCGAAAGTCTGGGCTTCTTGCATTATAATAACAAAACACAATTTCTTTCTTATCCTCAGTAGTCTATGCTATCTTTATGGCTCTTTTTTGGCCTTTCAGTTTTTGTGGTTTTGTTCTATTTCCTTGTACAATGGGGGCATCCTCCCTCCGAGCTTGGCCTAACCCCGTTGTAGGAATGTCTGTGTCCTGAGGATTCTGCACTGTCATTTTTTCCAGTCTTATAATGGGTCTTGTGCACCAAGCTATCTTTTTTTTTTTACTTTCTGTTCATGATATATGCTAAATAAAAATAGTCTACACATCAGTGTCATTTTGGTGAGATTTTGTTAAAATGGGGTTCACCTCGTGAAGTTACTCTGCAAGACTTGAGGATAAATTCAGTTCCAGCAATATTACCTCTCCTATGCTTGTGATTTTATTATTTCTCTATCCGGTATTGTAGGGATTATTTTGTAATAAGGGAAATATACTTTCAGAAGGAGGAAAGTGTGTGGTTTATGGGTTGAAAACGTGTCAACACAAAAAACATCTTCACAGATACACTTGTTCCTTGTATAACCCCCTCCAACAACTGTTTCAAACTAAAAAATGCATCAGCTAGTTTCTCTGAAGCATGATGGAACATGTTTAGATTCTGCCAACTGAAAAATCACAATTAGTGATCTAATGGTCTTACTGAGGCCAAAGCCATCAGGATTGGCCTAGGTCTTTGCTAAGGGAAAAAAGGTTCTTGGACCAGTTCAGTTACCAGGGTCTATGTTAAATATTTGAACATCCAAAATGTTGAGCGTTACATGGGCGAGACCAAATGTTCGAATATTAAAAAAAATTAAACAAAAAAAACACCTTAACAGTGTTAGCGGGGGGGGGCAAGCTCCCCTATGCCCCCACACCCCCCTACTTAAATATACCAACTCCGAGACCGCACTTCAGTGCAGAAAAGGGAAATTCTCCCTATTTGCACCATACGGTGCCGTTGAAAGTCAATCTATGAACACTTGAAATTTCGAACGTTTGGTCTCGACCATGTAACATTCGAAAGTTTGGGTTCGAAGAACTAACATAGACCCAGTTACCAGGCTAATGAAGAAACATAAGCACTAATTAATTCAAAGCTTTATGCACACCTACATGAGTGAAACCTGATCTTACAAGGTGTTCTTCCTTCATCACAAAACTATGAAATCTACCCATTAATTTTAAAAATAATGTGACAGCTTAAATATAGTATTTTGTAGGAGGGCAAGCACCTCACACCCTAAAATTCCCCTTAACTTGTATTCATCAGTGCCCTAAAATTCCCCTTAACTTGTATTCATCAGTGCCATGGTTGTTCAACAACTAGAAAGGAAGTAATTTATCTGAACTGCACAGAGACGTCTTAAGACAGTCAGTCATCTGATTTTTGATGCGTAGCAATTCAAGAAAATGCTTCAAAACAGTTTCTGATCATTAATAATCAAAACATTTTCTGAAAATAGAGTCAGTGAATTGAAAGTGAGTTGGCCATAACATTTTAGATCATTACTGGGCACAGAGGTATTCTTGAGACTGCTTAGTGGTGACAGAAAGGGTTAACTAATCATTGTTTTTCCACATCATGACCTCCCACAAATTCTGTGTGTTAGCCCTTGGAGAAGGCAATTAAAGGCTTTGGGATGGAGTCCTATGTTTCTTTGGTTACTTAACTGAATGAGTCTCATAATGTCACAGGAAGATAATCGAGTTCCTGTGGTCACTGTCTCAAAATGTATCTGTTGGTTGCAGATGCTGTACTGTTAGAAGAGGGAAAGCTAAGTTTTTGTTTTCCACCTTTTACTTTGGTTATGCTGCAACAGGTTTGATATACACAGAGATCAAGTGCTTGCCCCAACATGAGGGTTTTAGAGAGAAACGCTGCAAAAAAGAACAAAATGTTTTGTGACCAGATGATTTTTGTGGATTTGGCACATGATTAATCATAGTGGGCTCCAGCAGGATGGCCTTGACTCATTTGCACGTTCAATCCAAATGCATAATTTAAACTATATACATAATGAGCATCTTAGTCTGGCCTAGCAACATACTAGCCTGAGTTTGGCTGTCAACAGCAGAAGATTAAATCTGGAGGATCCAACTTTGCCACCTACCTATGAGGTTTAATGTTTACCGAGACAAGCATGAGATTTTGGTTTAGTGCAAATGACTACCCCATAATTATGGTACAATGTTAAGTTGTCTATCTCGCCTTCATTCTTGCTGGATGGGTTCGGAGCCGACCTCGGCTCCGACTCGGCCACTCTAAAGCTCGAGAGTTGGTTCCACTTACCTCAGATCTCTCTTGCGCCGCTACAGCCGAGGTTGGTTGTTCCACCGGTTCCTGGTGAGTCCAAGCTTTTTTCTATTAAAAGTCACTCTGTTTCCCCTTTTTAGTTTAATTATTGTCCTATTAGTGTAGTTCAGTGTACTTTATCCCGAACTATATTTCCGTTTCTTTCTCTGAAAGAACTTTTAGTTTTCCCTTGGGCCTTGGGCCTTCCCTTCCCTAGAGTGTTTGTGTAGTATAAGCTACTGTTTATTGTACTTATTGTACTTATTTTTTAGTATTTCTACTAAAGTAAAATTTCTGACTGTCAGAAAATGTCTCTGACATGTCTGTCTCAACAAACCCTCCAAGGCATCGAGGTCTCTTCGGCCCGCTTCTGAGCCGAGACCTCAGGTTGTTCAACGTTTCTGTGGCTCCCTCGCTCCGGCCGCCGAGGTTTATCGAGCCTGGTGTGTCGCTCCGACAAGATCTTGAGCCGACAACCAGAAAGAGGTCTAGGTCACCTTCTCTAGGTTCTCCCTGCTGTCTGAATGGAGTCCTCATTCTTCCTCTCTAGGTCAGAGGTTGTGTCCCATGACTGACCTTCGGAGGGGGTGTGAGTCGACTACTTAAGTCTGAGGCACTGGCCCAGATGCTTCAGAGCCATCGGTGCTGTCGGTGCCCCTCATCAACTCCTTCTCCTTCCTCCTCCTTGAGCTCGAGCTCGGGCCGGGTCGGCGGAAGACTGAGGTGGTCACCGGACGAGCGAGCCGGCCTGTGGCTCCGTCGTCCCTCCGTTTTTCTTCCATGGAGGAATCGCACCTTCCCGGCTCGCGGTCGGGGGGTGGGGTGGGGTCGGACTTGTGTCCCCCCCCCTCTCCCTCGGGTGCTTCGCGCTGGTGACAGTCGGCTCCATCAGCCCCTCCCTCTATGCTGCCTCAGGAAGAGGAAGTGCAGAAGGAAGCACATTGACTCACCTGAGTCTATCACGTCTGACACAGATCTGGATGATTCTGTGAAGATGTCAATCTGTGTATCTTGAGGCGTTTGGCTCTTCCCCCTCATGCAGGTGGTTGCAAAGGCATGGACGGCTCCTGATTCAGTGCCCAGGAGACCTGATCCTTCAGTGCCTGTCCATCCACCTAACAAGGAATCTAGGTCCATGGATAGCTTCAAAGAGACTTGACCTTCTTATGCGGCAGATGGAGCTGATGGAGGCACAGCGAACAGGGGTAGGCTACTAGATTGCGCCTGGACTATCTGACATGGCGCTATCTGAAACCTTTTCAAAGGCGTTTTCACAAAACCCTTTTGATGGATCATCCTTTTGGTCCACAAGTGAAAGAAACCGGGAAAGATGTGGTTCGTAAACATCTCAAGGGACTTTCGCTGGATGCACAGAGGTTGGTTCCCCAGATGCAGAGGGGGGAACAACAATGGATAAGCCTTTTCAGCATCCCTGGACTGCCCATCTTGGCTATCCCTGACAAAGGACAAATGGGTACAGTCCATCATTCGAAGGTTATTCTATTCCCTTTTCGTTTTCCAAGTCAATCAAAATTCCAGATGTTCCAGGATATAGCAGCTTTGGAAATTTCAAAACTGCTTGCAAAAGAGCTATTCAGCCAGTGCCAGCAGACCAACTAGGATCCGGAATCTACTCAAGGTTCTTTTGAAAACAGGGACTGGAGACCAATTTTGGATCTCAGTATCTTGAACAGATCGGTCAAGAAAACAAGATTTATCACATAAGAATGAACAGAACCAGTCATTTTCAATTCAGGGCCCTGCCTGCATGGCAGTGGTAGCTTCTCACCTGAGACGACAAGGATTCCAGGTGTTAAGCATCTCCTTCTGATGGCCAGAGATTACACTTTGTCAAAGACTGGGTATCTCAATAAATTTCTGTTTTGTCGCTTGTCGACTTATTTACTACATAGGCGCAAATTTAGATACTGTAAACATGCAACAACAACGAACCCAAACCAATCCCATCACATTCAAAAAAATTGTCACTTCTTCTTCAACAACAACAGAGCCAAAGCCAGGTTAGTTCTAAAGGTGTTGGGAATCATGGCAGCGGCCATACCTCTTCTCCCATTGGCCAGATACCCATGCGGATCCTTCAGTGGATGCTCTTTCTCAATGGTCATACCAGGAACTTCCAATGTCTCACACCATTATGATCACGCAGCGTGCAAAAAGCATCTCATGTGGTGGATGTCTTCCCCAGCTCCTCCATTTGTTCCACCTCCTCCGGTTGCTACTCTGACAACGGATGCCTCCTGATCGGGTGGGGGCATTATCAGGGCAGGACAGTCCAGGGCACATGGAAGCCCTTCAAGCACTCAGACTGTGGCAATAGTCCAATCACATTGCGGACAAGTTGAGCAGAGCTATTCTCATGCCTCACGAGTGGTCTCTGAAAGACTCTGTAGTGAGAGAGATTTTTCAAGTGGGGTCAGCCTTGCTGCGATCTTTGCTACTCCCCAAAACAGCAAGTGCAGAGAATACTTCACTCTATTCAGGCCAACCCAGCAGACGGACTAGTCCAAGTTTGGCCCCGGGGACTTCTGTATGCATTTCCTCCTTTCCCACTGATCTCTCAAGTAATACAGAAAGATATCGCTCAGACGGCCTCATTGATCCTCATTGCTCCTTTCTACATCGATTTCTTTTGGAATCTGGACCTAGTTCCAGATCTTTTGATCCATCAGTCGGGAACCTCACTGCTTGGTTCCTCCACTTCCAACCGTAGCCAGGCTTCCTCAATTATCTCACTCTGTTAGAGATATTTTGATAGCTTCCCATAAATCTTCCACTCGAAAGATTTATTTGAGGGAAAGGACATAGAACCTTTCACCGCTTCCATCCAACTAGTCCTTGATTTTCTTGCTGAACTCTTCCATGCAGGTTCATCTCCATCTACTCTTAAGGTTCAATTGGCGGCTATTTCTAATTTCCATGTGGGTATTTCTGAAGAAAGGAGTTTTTCTTCTCAGACCTCCTGTAAGAAATCCTCCTTCTCCTTGGGACCTAAATTTAGTTCTTGCTTCTTTGATTCTTTCCCCTTCGAACCTGCAGCTTCATGTTCCTTAAAGTTATTATCCTGGAAAACTCTCTGGTGGCTATCACATCAGCTAGAAGAATTTCAGAACTTCAAGCACTCGTTGTCGTTCTCCTTACCTTGTGTTCCATAAGGACAGAGTTTCGTCCTTTTGCCTAAGGTGGTTTCAACATCAAACCTAAACCAGTGCATTGACCTCCTGTCTTTTTTTCAAATAGGTCTGAACAAAATTACACTGCCTGGATGTTCATCGTCAATTAAGGTACTACTTGGACAGGACGAAACAATTCAGAAAATCTGATCAGCTGTTTGTCTCCTATGCGGAAAGCAGAAAGGGACTTCCAGTTTCAAAGGTATCTTTATCCAGATGGCTAACATCTCTGATTACCCTTGTTTATGAGATTAGACACCAAAAACTGCCTAATAAACCTAAAGCCCATTCCACCAGAGCTTTGGCTACTTCTCTAGCCTTCCAAGACAGACTGCCTATTGACACCATTTGTGCAGCGGCTACTCCTCACACTTTTATTTCCCATTATAAGTTGGATTTAGCTTCTAGGCACAGAGCTAATTTTGGTTCCACTGTTCTCAGGAGTCTGTTCAACATATAGAAGTTATGTTCTTACCATAACGTCCATGTTGGCCTGGACAGACCTAGAGTTGTTTCAGGATGTAGGTCACCCTTCTTCTCCTGTTGTTAGAGGTGGACTCTGTTTAGAGTTATTCTGTTATATACTGTTACTATCATAAGCTGGGGTTAGCTTACAAACGAGATCTGAGGTAACTAGCATTGTGGGATAAGTGGGCAGGTCGGCTCCAACCCATCCAGCAAGAAACTAACATGGAACGTTATGGTAAGAACATAACTTCTATTTTTGAGGTAATGATATGATTGTGCTAAACAGAGAACTCAAAAATCTCTTGGTATAAAAAAAGACAAGGAATTCTATATCTTTCTCCAGCTCTTCTCATGAAAGACCACTACACCTTACCAACTTCCATTTTTGCATCTAAGCTGGCCATGCTAGATTTAAATTCCAAAACAGGACTGAGTTTTATGACCTGATGTAAGCACTGAATTAATCTAAATGAAGTAATCTTTGTAGGTAGCTGGAAATTCTTGTTTTTATAACTTACATGAACAGCATTTAAACTATATTTAAAAATGAAATAGCTCAGTTAACCATCTGGAATCAGTGGTCTATCTGGCTGTAAGATGGCCACAAAACAGCATCTTTGCATTCTAGGGGAATTACCACTATCCCATCACTCCATTCTGCGTTTCTATTATCCTGGCTAAAACAGCCTATGTAAAGGATTTGTACAGTCTGAGTGGGCAATTATCTGAACGTAATGTTTTCTCAAAAGTGCAATTCATAAGGCTTCTTATAGAACGTTCTTTGCTCTACTGGTGCTAAGACAAGATAGTGTTCTTTGCTCTATTGGTGCTGTCGACTTCCCTGCCTACAGGTGTGTAACTCTGTATAAGCTCACCTAGAAGATGATATTGCAAGCTATCTAGCTGATCACCATTAGTCTTGTCCCTGTAGAGAACATTATAACAATAAATACCTGCAGAATCTCCTAAAGTAAAGTCCGTCTCCTGCAGATACTTGTATAGTAAAGCACCAGATGAAATATTGTCCAACTGCTAAAGACCTAATCTGTTTATGGCCCATTAAAAAACAGCATAGCTTTGGAAAACTTAAAGCATATTGTTTTTTCTGTCCGGAATACCTCAAGATTTTTTCTTGTTCATTCTGTCCTAATTTACACATTAACCACTTTTGTTTGCAAAGTGTGAATTTAATAATATACCCAAACACATTAAGAGGTCCTGGTAGGGCTCATACATTTTTTCTTTTAATTTCTTTTCAAAACAAAGATAAAGGCAGTTTATCTCCATGTCATATGGATGTGATCCAATCTATGGTTTATATGCAGCAGATGAATCATCATAGATGTAGATGATTTCTGAATTTTTAAACCAAGCTGTAGTGGTTTTCTGTAATCAAAAGGCTTTTCTTGGGTTTAGTATTGAAATCTCATAGTGCAGGGGATCAAACGGCATGTGGTAAAAAGTACAGTTTCAAAGAGGCACAATGCTGAACCAGACTACTACGAATTCACAATAATGAATGTGAAGTGTGATTCGGTAGTCTGAGTTCAGTATTGTGAATGGACAGAGGGCGGTACAGTTAGGACTGGGGAATTTATCCTTTTCCTCATTGTGGTGTGATCTGAGTTGGTATATATAATTAGTAGTGGCTGTGGGTGGAGCAGGGGGGCTTGCCCTCCCTGCAAAACAGTAAAAAAACATGTGCCGTTGATGTTGAAGTTTGACGGCAGTTAGGCTGAATAGCCTGAGTGACCTCAATGTCACGTAAAGCTATTTCGAATTGCATCAAATGTGGACATCGGAGAACTGATATTCGACTTCTTGTAGGAAAAGATTTTCGTTTCCAATGTTGTTTTTCTCTGATGTAAGCAAACAAAAAAGTGCCATTTCAATAGTAAACCATTTTCTTACACATACTTTGATGAAACTAACTTATAACTGACTGTTCATGAGCAGAAAAATGACACACCAGCTTACACAGAAACATCTCATTTAGCACCTGGCACCATTGTTTCATCCGATGGCCCTCAAATGTATATTGAAGTACAAAAAAAAAAGGCATGCTGATTTGGCTAGCACTCCTTTCCTCAGGAGTAAGCCAAACCTGGTTTCTTCATCCTTCAAGTCTCAAATTTAAGTTTAGGAGGGGAAAAAAAGAATGACTTATTTTATTTTTAAAACTGTAGCAAGCCACTTGCTTACAAAATCTACAACACTCAAAGAGCTGATGCTCTTCAGTCCAGTTGTCACTGACTGCAAAAGCATTATTATTAATTTCTGTACTTGCATTCCGATATGCTGGTACAGAGACAGATACAGGTTCTGCACAACCACTCGATCGGCATCTCCTGATCATGTCCCCTAATATGTTGCACTCAGTGACTGCCACCTTCACCCCTCTATACCTAGGCCTTTGAGCTTGGTTTGTAGATTTAAAGACTTTTACAAATATCTGCACTCATACGAGGGGTCAGAGGTCTATGCTTAATCATTAGGCAAAAACAGTAAGTCCTCTACAAGGATCAACAGCACATCAGTGAAACAGATTAAATTCTAGCATCACCAGTTGCCAAGCACGGTGGAAAATATAAACTGGCCATGTGACACTTATCTACGATTATTTACTTTTATAGCTGCCATTCTGCTGCATAACTAGACAAAGCAGTCAAACAGAAATGCTACTAGATTTGGTAGTAAAAACACCATCACCTATTTCTCCTGTTGGGGTAACTATCAAAGTGGTATCTAGACATTCCATTTTGACCAACATTTCCTGCTCTGAAGATGTCTGATGCATTTTATTGAACACAAAGAAGAGGAAAACGTGCCCAATAGTCCATATAACTCCAAAAACACACCGAAGGCACTCTGAAGCCATCAGGACTAATAGACCATACAGTACTGCCAATCAAATAAAAACATAGAGCTGGAAAAATAAAAAATATGCTTTATTTCCAATATCCATAACCTTGTGGCATGCTTGTGTTAAAAGTGCCACTAGTTGAATACTATGTTTTTATTTGCTTGGCAGTCGTATATGGTCTTTAAGTCCTGATTGCTTCCATGTGCCTTTAGCATGTTGTAGGATGTATTTAATTGAGAAAAAGCTGAGCACTTTTATATATGTAAACAGTTTTTCTCTGTTTCTAGAGAAATAACCACTTCAGAACACTTAATATATTAAAGTGGAAAGTTATTGGCCGACTGCCACCCATGATGACCTTGTCCACCTTCACCATCTCAAAACAGCCTCATCCTAGAGGTTGGTGGCCAACATCTGGGAATCCGTCTCCACCCTGTTATAGCATACCCCATAGTGATTCCATATGCCTTCCCATCTTCCCATGTAAGGCTACAAGTGCATCTGTCCAGAAGATTGTCATGAGGATTTGCAAAATGCTTTCCTAAAAACCTAGTATACATGAGTTTATGGGTTTGAAGTGAGGCAAGGACCTTGCGCACTGTCAACAGAGTGAGCAATGTAAAGATTTGTTGAACTGTAGACAAGGGTAGCAATAAAGATACTACAAAAATAAAATAAAAAAAATCAGTAATCATGATCAGTGAGTTTATACTCTGTAAGATTCTTAAGAATCGTAAGCCTCTGCAGATGGTCTACATTCAATTCAAATGCATTCAATAAATATGAAATAATTTCTATGTAATAAGTAGTTCATACAAGGATTAGCCAAAGATAAACAATTAGGATCTACAAAGAGGTTGGTCCATTCTCTTCTCTAGTGCTACTGCAGTTCCCTATGAAAATGCACATTACGTGAAATTATATGTTAGAATGGTAATATACTGATGCAGTCAAGATGAAGGCAAAAAATCTTCAAGATGAACCTGATCTATAGTCTCACATAATCCCCTAATTTAAGAAGCCCAGCTCTTTCCTATGGTCAAGTCCTCTGTCAGTAACCTTTGCATATCTTTTTTTTCTTCAGTTTATGAATGGGAGCACAAGTAAAATCATATATCCCTTCTACCCAGATCTTGAAATATTTTATGTTAAAAAGGACAGACAAATTGAAGAGAGAATAACTGCTAGAGAGTTATAAGCATATAAGGCCCCTCCCAGTGTAGTAAACCTAGAAATACTGGGGTCACTTCCAGTACAGTGGCCAAGAAAATAATCAGAAGTACTCTGATCTGTTCAGTCTACAGGCCATATAGCAGCTTTTCCTTGAAGCTCCATTAACTCGGATTGTTGTAACTCTCTGCCTACCCCCAAAAGGGATACTCTTCTGAAAAATACCTAGGCAGCTTGATGCAGTCTGCCATAATGAGAAGTCTTAAGTGTTCCTTGATGTCTCTCTGACTGACCTGATCTGTAGCTCAACAGTACTGTTTGTTGCTGCTGTTTGTCATATTTTACAATGCATTTTATTCTGTCTTAGTGGAATGGATTTTTTATGCACTGTTTTATAAGTTTTTATGCCGTATATATTTGACTTTTATAATATATGACTTGTATCCATATTTGAGCCCATAAATAAAGTTCTTGTTAAACTTTTTTTTAAATGAATTTATGGCATCTCCTGCTTCTCCCTGTCAAATTCCTTCTAGTTCCTCTTATATTATTTCCCAAAAGACTGGTTGCCTACATAATCATGAAAGTTTGAATGCACATACAAAATGCAAAAACTGGTTCCCCAGCCTACATAGGTAGGTACTAGGCTATTCTCCCTAGGGCCTATATAAGGCTAGTCAAAGAGGTGCCCTGGCTTTCACCACCCAAGAAAATTATATTTCTGTGCCCTTGTCGAGCAGAGCCACAGAAGTGATCCCCGGGGTGAATTTCCTATCTCCCATCCAATCATCAAGATTTTTCTTGGAGTGCTAATGAGGAGTTTTGTTTGATATAGATAGGTAGTTTGTTCCAGAGTATGGGAAGTCTCTGGGACAGGAATCTATCCCTCCAGCATGTTCTGTTTATTGTGGTTACAAGGTTTAGATCCCCAGAGTGTGTTGCTCAGAGGGATTTGGATTTCTTTAAGTGGTGCATGTCCAACAGCTCTGGGTTTGACATAGCTTTGTATGTTAGGCAGAGATTGCCTCTGAGTAGGTGATATGTGATGGAGTAAAGCTGGAGTTTTTTGAGACAGTCTGCGTAGGACATCTATTTAAGGCAGGTAATCCCCTGTGAGGTATTTCTGTGGTGTTTCAAGTTGTTGTAGATGTCTTGTGAGGTACATACCAAAAGGGGTGCTGTATTCTATAATGGGTCTAATGAGTAACGAATAGAGGGGAACAATGACCTCTTTTTCCTGGATGAAAAACCTTTTGTGATGAGGTGTGCCAGGCAGAAGGATTTCCAGACTACTGTGGTGATGTGATTATCAAAGGAGAGACTACTGTCCACCTGTGTCCCAAGGTCTCTTATCACACTTTCAGTGTTAAGTAGACTACCACCTGTGTGGCAGTTCATGGGTACAGAGTTTTTACCAAAAGGGATGACAATGCACTTTTTGGCATCGAGCCTGAGGACATGGCTTTGACACCAGGCATCTGTTGCAGTGAGGCCCTTTTGTAGGATGTCCACATAGTTAGGAGTTTTGATTATGGCTCCTAGTTTGCAGTCGTCTGTGAACTTGGTTAGCCAAAGACATTCTGTTTGAGCCTGTACTTTAGAAAAGTAGATACCAAACAGGAGAGGACCCAGGACTGAACCCTGTGGTACTCCACTTGTCACTGGTTTGAAGTCGGATTTGGAGTCTGCTACTTTCACAGTGTGTGTGTTCTGTCAGTGAGCCAGTCGGCAACCCATCTTGTGACATAGGGATTTATACCTAATTTAGTGAGTTTATCTATAATTTCAGAGTGGGGGATGGTGTCGAAAGCCTTGGCGAGATCTAGATAGGCTGTGTCGACCACCATACCCTCATCAACGGCTTTGGTGACTGCTTCAAAGAATTCTGTCAGGTTTAGGAGACATGATCTGCCTTTTACAAACCCAAACTGGGTGGGGTCCAGAATTTGGAGATTACTAATGTCATTGTTTATAAGTTCCATGATGATACGTTCTATAGCCCTGCAGACCAGGCTTGTCAGGCTAATGGGGTGGTAGTCCCCAGTGTCTGTGGTGGCTCCACCTTTGTTGTGTGGAATAACCGTTGTTGTGTGCCATTCAGTGGGCACAAAGCCTGAGGTGAGGCTATGATTGAACATGGTACTTACGTGAGGTGCCAGTTCATTCTGTAGTTCATGTAGAACACAGCCTGGAATGTTGTCAGGTCCCATGGATGCTGTGTTCTTGGCTTTGGAGAGTGTGGTTTTTACCTTTGCAGCCGTGATTACAGGAACTTTGCATTCTTCTGGTATAAAGATGGGCCCTTTCGGGATTGGGGGGGGGGGGTAAAGTTAGCACTGAACTTATCTGCCAGGTTGTTGGCAATATCAGTTGGTTCTGTATATTTAGTGCCATTGTGCTGTAACTCAGAGCAGATCTGAGTGTTGCTATTGAGATTCTTGACATAACTATAGAATGCTTTGTGTTGTTGTCTTTAGAAACAGTGGAGATTTTGTTTTTGTAACTAGCTTTGGAGGATTTTATGAGGGATCTCAGCGTCCTACTGAGGCAGACCAGGGAGTTCCTCCAATCATGGGATTTTTACTTTTTTTTTTTTTTTTTTTTGCAACAGTTTTTCTTCTGTTGTAGTTTGTTTATGGCAGAGGACCACCAGATTGGCTTCCTTTTTTAGGAGGATAGCATCTTGGTTCTGTTAGGGATTGCACGATCCATGCACTCGTGTAAATGCTTATGAAATGCATTTGTGTAGGACTCAGCAGTCATACCTCTATTGTCCGTCAGCATGGGTGTTGTGAAGTGTGCCACTTCTGTCTTAAGCATGAAGTTGGCTTTGGAGAAATTTTTTATGGTGGTTTCCCTAATGGGGGGTGGGGGTGGGATGTGGATGTCTAAGGTGATTAGCTTGTGGTCTGATATGACCAACGAGGAATTGACCTCTGGTGTGGAACACTGGTTGCCCATGTTGGTAATGACCAGGTCTCGGGTATTGCTGCCCCTGGTGGGGGTGTGGATAAGTTGATCCAAGGTGTTGGAATTTCTGAATTCCAGAAAATGTTGAGCAAGAGAGTTGGTACATGAGTAGTTTCCCAGTTAATGGTGGGGTAGTTGAAATCGCCCATTATTAGGGTGTTGGGTTGTACCCTAATATTTTCCAGTGTATCAGGAAATGAGGAGTGGGAATCCTGGCGCATGGTGGATGATCTGTAGCAAGCTACAGTTCGGATTGCGGTCCTGCCCAGAGTTGGTTGCACTTGGATAGTCTCAGCTGCATTATGCTGAGCAACAAGTCTGGACGTGTGGATATCCTTAATGAATATGGACACGTGTCCGCCTTTAGTGTTTCAGTCCAGGTTAGGTGGCCAAAAGGTGTTGTATGAATTATAGCCTGGTAATGCAAGGGTGCTCTCTGGAGCCTTGAACCAGGTCTCTCTCACTGCACAGATGTTGATGTTCTCCATGTTAAGGAGTGTCTTGAGTGAGTGCATTTTGAGGTTTAGACTTCTAGCATTGAGTAGCATTATCCTCAGATTTTGCTTGCTTGTACCTGTTATAGTGGTGAATTTGTCATTTGAACCTTGCCTAAAAAAGGCACTATAGGGGGTGGCAACAGCCTTAGCCAGTATCCGGAATCCCAAGGGCGACAGGTGCAGGCCATCTCTGGCAAAATATTGTGGTTTGTCGATCTTGTCATCCCAGGCAGACAGATACTGGATCCCCTCAGAATGACACCAGAAGCTTAGCCAGTTGTTGAAGTCAATCATTTTGTCCTTGTACTGTTGTATCATTCTGGGTGATGACAGGACGCTACTCAGGACTAGGGTCATACCTGCCTGGGCTACAAGATCGGACAGCTCCTCCATGTCTCTCTCCATGTATTCCAGGGAGGTACGTCTCTGGTCTTTCACACTAACATGGACAATGACAGAGTCATATTTGTACTTGCTGTGGATTGACCTGATAGAGTGCGTTATGTGGTGGATCCTGGCACCCCGACAGGCAGCTGACAGTAACTGTCTCCTTGTTTAGCCTGGTGAGTGGAACATCAGTGTGCCTGACTATAGTGTCACCTATGACTAGAGTGTTGGGTACATTGTTCTGCTGGTTTGTGGTTGAGTGGCACACTGAGTTTGTAGGCTGTCTCTCATTTGGGTTGTGTTGGGGGGTGGAGGTTACTTGTGTTTCTGCTTTGGAGGTCCCTGTTGCTTGGGCAGATTTTTATTGAGAGCCTCCACAAATGTAGGGGTGTGTTTTGTGTTTGTGTGTGTGTTGTAGGTTTTGAGGGACTATGTGATGTGTGTGTGTGGTGCAAGTGTTTACCTTCTTCTCTTGACTGTGTAGTCCAGTCTTGGGTGAAGAGATCTTTGCTTGCAGTTTGACTATATAAGTGCATCTCTCACAGGTTGAGTGTTGGGTGATAGGAGGAGAGGGTTGTCTGTGTACATGAGGCAATTGCTGCATTGCCCCAAGATGCTCAGATTCATTGGGTAGACAGGAGGAAACACCAGGAGCTGACCCTTAGAGATGGATAGGTGCTTATTTATTAAGTACTAAAAACTGTTTTCCTCTAGACAAGTGAGGAAAGTTGAGTGCTGTAGTAATTTATAGCTTTAGAGCTTACAACGAGTTCTGAACTGAGCTCAAAGAAACAGATTTGATTGCTAAAACTAAAAAACTGGTTAGTTCTAAGGGAAAATTCGAAGAGCAGGATTTATGGCGCCAGGAATAGTTTAACCCTAGCTAAGCGGCGATGCATAAAATGTTTTTTAGATAAGCTCCCTAGGAGCTTTAGGTTTAACTTTACTTTTTTACGACTGCTCTTCTACCCCCTTTTTAGAGCTATGTCCAAGAAGAAGGAAAATAAATGAACAGTGATTTCGGGGGGGGGGGGGTTCCTTTCTTTGAGGGAGATTTATTTTCCCCAGAATATCACATGGCACATCTCTGACTGGTGTTTATAGCTGCATTTCACACTAAGCTAATCGGAGGAAGGACACTGAGCAAAACTAATCTGTGATATATAACCTTAAGTATCCTGTTTTTTGTCTATTTTTATGAGTTATTTATAGCATTTTTATTGCCTGCTGCATACTTTTCTAGCTAGTTTCACTGTGTGTGAGGTATTAACTGAAAATTTTATACATTTGTTAAGCATCTCTCTGGGTTTGTTCTGATTTTTGTTTTCCACCCTCCCTCCCTATTGGTATCCTGTTCTTATAGTTGGTGGCTTTGCAGTTGCTCACACCTACTGTAAATTAGATCTGGGACACTCATCCCAGTCTAGTGTCATTACCTCATTCTACCTAATACAGGGAGAACATCTGGGGCCAACCCACTTAGTTTCTTAGCCTTTAATTATCTTCTGCTCCTCCTTTCTCCTTTTCCACTTTACAAAAAAAAAAGTTCTAAGCTGGTTTCCTGCCTTTCCTGTAATTAGTTTAGTCCAGATACAGATGTGTGGTTTCTGGCCCAGATATTGTAGTTTATTGGCTGTTTGGGCAGTTGTTCCATCCCTTTCAACTTTCTGGTTTAAAAGGCCACTTTTGCGTGCGTTTAAGCTCCACCTAGTGGCTCCTTGCTGAGGTAAACTATTACTGGTGCCAGAAAGTCTGCTCTTCAGGACTTTCCCTTGAATTTTGCTTGTTCTTTCCTGCACTTTAAATATATTAATCAATTAACACTTCAACAGGTTTTTGTAGCAATTATTATAGCACACCTAAGTGCCATCAGCACTAGTTGCTCTTCATGGAAATAGCTCCAGAAATTAGTTGTTATGATCAACCCTCCTGACATGATTAACGGGCAGTTCCCTGTGCTTTCTCCTATTAACCTGGTACACTTTGGCATTCTGAGGCAGTGTAGCAACATTGATATGTCTTAAATGCAAAAAAAGTTTTAATGATTTTTGCATTCTATTATTTTGAAGTCTCCCTTCGACTGATAGATGAACCCGCCTCTTGTAATTAGTATTCATTTGATAGTGGGTGATGTCAGAGGTTGTTGTAACCAATGAATTGCTAAGTTACATTATTTAAATGGTTGAAGATTCCTATGTTTTATAAGTCTGATGAAGCCTTCGTGGTGAAAGCGCTTTTTAATAAACTTGTTTATATACTCTTTGTGGAGTTCTCTTCATAGTATTCTTTGAATATTCAGTGGTGATTCTGTTGTTGTGAAGATAATCTGCCATGTATAGAACCTGTGGATGGTTTCTACTTTTTTGCTATTTTACACAGTACTTGGAGCCACAGGAACTTTTACCCTTTGGTGGTGCGTTTGTATTTCACAGACACTAAAAACAGTCACAAAGTCTTCTATAGTTATATCAAGAGCCTCCACGGCAATACCCAGATTTGCTCCGAGTTACTAAACAATGGTACCTCCTATACTGAGTCAACAGATATTGCCAACATACTGGCCGACAGATTGTGCCAACTTTACCCCCCACCATAGGACCAATCACAATACCGGAAAAATGCCAGGCACCCAGCATTACTGCAGCACTGGTTAAAGATGCATTGTCCAAGGCCAAGAGTACAGCTTCCATGGGACCCAATAATATATCTGGCTGTGTTGTTTGTGAACTACAAAGCGAACTGGCACCACATCTGTGTGCCCTGTTCAGTCACAGCCTCACATCAGGCTTTGTCCCTACCAAATGGCACACTGCTACAGTCATCCCTCGTCATTAAAGGAGAGCAACTACAGACCCTGGGAATTATCGCCCCATTAGCCTGATGAGTCTGATATGTAAAGCTTTGGAGCGCATCATCATGGACCTAATTAACAAAGATATAGGAAATCTCCAAACTCTATACCCCATGCAGTTTGGCTTTGTGAGAGGGAGTTTATGCTTGCTCAACCTGGTTGACTTCGAGTCAGTCAACAGGGCTGTGGATGAAGGTAAGGCAGTGCATACAGTCTACCTCAATCTGGCCAAGGCCTATACCATTCCTCACTCGGGAATTATTGATAAACTCACCAAACTAGGTATCAACCCCTATATCACTAGGTGGGTTGCAAATTGGCTCACAGATAGAGCACACAATGTGAATGTAGACTCCAAATCAGACTGCTGACCAGTCACTTGTGGAGTCTTACACAGATCAATCCTAGGTCCTCTCCTGTTCAGCATCTACTTCTTACTAAGAAAGTTACTAAATTCAGGCCAACACAGAGACTCTGGCTGACCAAGTTTGCAGACGACTAAAAGCTGGGAACTATAATTAACTCCCATTGTGATGCAGACATCCTAGAGAAAGGCCTCACTGAGACCAATGACTGGTGTCGCAACCATGGCCTTATGGTTAATGCTAAAAAATGTCGTCATCCCCTTTGGTAAAAACTCAGTTCCCACTAATTACCACATTGATGGGAGCCCACTAAACACTGAAGGAGTTATAAGAGATCTGGGGATGCAGGTTGACAGCAACCTCTCCTTCGACCACCACATTGCCACTGAGGTCAGACAGTCCTATGTGGCACATCTCATTACCAAGGGTTTTGCATCCAGGAAAAAAGAGGTTATCATCTCTCTCTACTTTTACCTCATTAGACCAATCATTCTGTATAATGCCCCATTTGGCATGTACCTCACTAGACACCTGGAACAGCTGGAGAGGCCACAGAAGTACCTCATAAAGAGGATCCTAGGCATTAAACACATGTCATACATGGGCAGACTCAAAAGACTCCAGCTCTTCTCTGTCTCATATCACCTACTTAGAGGTGATCTTTGCTTGACTTACAAAGCCATGTCTGACTAAGCTCTGTTAGAAATGCTACATTTAATCCCTCCGCACCACACACTCCAGAGACCTCATTGCCACAATCAACAGAACATGCTGGAGGGACAGGTTCCTCACCCAGAGATGGCCCATGCTCTGGAATAGACTTCCCATACATGTCAAGCAGAGCACCTTGCTGTCCCTCTTCAAGAGAAATCTTGAGTGGATGGGTAATGGAATGGTCACCACGGGGAGCACTCCAGTGGCTGTCCTTGATAGAGGCACTGGGAACTAACGTCAGGCAGCACGATGCCAGGTCACTTCTATGGCTAGGCTTGCAAAGGCTCCAGAGCCATTAGCCTAGTACACACCTATGAACCTATAAGGAGTGACCAATAACTAAGCTATATTGTTTTGAGCTTGACAGTTTTCAAGGATCTCCACCTGATCTCATAGCAGAGATATAATATGGAAATACTTGTGTTCTCCCATCTCCAGGACCTAGTTTGTACTATCCAGGCTTATAAGCACATTGAAATAAACAAGGAAGTCTACAGTATCTCCAATGCCCGTCTGTTATTGATATCCATTCTATTCCTTTTTATTTTTCCCCACTTCATTTTCAGGTTTGTAAGCTGCTCCATAGCATTATTGTGATTTAAAGAACTGGATGAAATGTTGGTCAGTTGTGAAAATAATACCTGGGGAGGATCACGGGAATGAGGCCACCATTTTTTTTTTTAATTTTGCCCAATTCTGTAAGCATTTAGTCATTGAACCTGATATGTATTTAATATTGATATATTATAAAGCATCTCTGCAATAAATATAAAGTTTATTTAAAAGTATAATTTAATATAAAGAGGGGGGGGTGAAAGTCTTCAACATTTTGCAGCAATCTTTGTGTGCGCTTTACAGGAAGCTTGGGACTTTCTTTTGGTATTTATGTTTAAGATTTGCTTGTATTGAGGAAATTACTTTTTTGGGGCCTTTACTCCAGACTGTAGTTAAACATACTGAATGTAAACATACTGAATGTACAGGATTGTACCTTGAACTCCAATCATAGCCAGTTTATTATGTGTTGAGACAGAGATGCCAATAAGTTTCTGGCGAGAGAATCTATGATTGAGGATCTAATCTTCATTCATTACAGTGCATGGATCTTTATTTGCTTCACTTGCTACCAGTAACACAAGTAAAGAAAAATAAGTGTGGGAGGATGAAGTGTTTTATTAGCTTTCAAAGCTAGTAAAACAAGTAGCATGCACTGTCAGATTAGCATATCTCTCAACAATTATGGAAATCTGAAATTATTTTGGAGGAGGAAGAAAGAATCAAAAGCAGATAGTTTCTTTAATATTATTCTAATCCAATTAAAAAGGCAGTCTAATGCAAGGTTTTGCATAAAGATTGCAATTTCTGAACCCTCAGTGATGTAACAGAAAAAAAAAATGTACAAGAGTGTGAAGGTAAAGATATGATATCTGAGACATTCTGAATATCAGGGACAGTTGAGAGGTACAGCAAGCAGAAACAAAATACTATCCTTTCAGAAGGTAGAACAGCTTTTAAAAGCTATTGGTTCATTCTGACGCACTTTTTATAAATGTGGTAGAGTAAAGCTCTTAAATCTTTTAAGTTAATAAAGCAAAACAATAGTGAACACTCCAAACAGGCTGTTAACTCCACATAGGACAATAAAGACCTATTCTTTAAAAAAATACAAAGATTTTATTAGATTAAGTGCTTTCATCCACTGACACTGTGAACTTCATCAGAATCTAAAATCACTCCATGTAAAAGCATCTTTATATAAAAATGTATCCAATAGGGTGTGTCCACATGACACTGGTTTACACCACATAATTACTTTGATTAAAAGGGCAACATGTAAGTACACCAATATCACTTAAAACTTTTATAAATACATAGTAAATCATTGTTGTCTGTGTATGTTCAACGTATTAATATTCAAAATAATGTAAACATTAACACACCATGAAAACTTAAATTTCCACTTAAAAATAAGTAATGTAACTGTTTAAATATCAGAACATATAACAACTAACTCAACCCTGTTCTTTCCTGAGTTCCAACACAGGGTTAATAGGGATGCTGTCATTAATATCTGGTGGTATGTGGCATTGCATAATAACTGCCATTTTACTACTTTTTCTCCTAATAGAGCCTTGACATTTCCAGCCCTAGGGTTAATGCACAAAATTTCCAAAATGGCAAATTTGAAAGTATTACATATCAGGTTAGATGCTAAATGTCTGTATAGGGCATTGTTATTCTGCCTTTTTATCTGATAGCAGTGTTCATATATCCTGTTCTTAGGGGATCTGTCAGTTTTTCCTACATAAAAGGCAGAACAAGTCGTGCACTTGGCTAAATAAATTAAATGCCTCAAACAACAGTTTCCCCTCTTAAAATATAACGTGGTACAATTAACTTGTCCAGTGTTAAAGACTCTCCTTCTAAGATAGCAAAACATTGATTGCAATAACCAGATTTCCTATTGCCACTGTCATTTCTTCTTGTATTTAGCTGGGTGGGGTCCTGACCATATTCAAACTTGTTTTTCATGTTGACCCCATTTTGTATACAAAACTAGGTTTTTCACCCCAAATTTTTGTTTACCTCACCATCATTTCTTAAAATGTTCTGATTCTTAATGAAAATACTTTTAACATGTTGAACAGAAGAATTATATTCTAATACAAGAGTCCTGCTGAAATCACATTTAATTAGCTTGTTTGCGAGTTCCAGGCCAACACCTAATAGTGGGTTGTATTTGATGCCCCATTGGGATTTCACATAATTAATGACATCCCTGACCATAGTACAGAGCTATCCTCTTTCTAAAAAACATTCTTACTAAATTGTCTAATTCTTTTACCATATCATCATATTTCAAAGTCATTAGTACATCCCTAATACACTGTCCTTTCAGTATTCTCTTCTTCTGACTTAAATGGATGACAACTAGTATATTCCAAATAAGAATTGCTAAATGTGAGTTTGTAGTATATATTGGAACTGAATCCACCCTCCGAGTGCGAAATGTACATATCTAAAAAGGGTATACCTTGTCTGTCAAAGGTGTGTGTAAATTTCGAAAATGTACTAGTAGTGTTCAAGTACTTGACAAATTTGTCCATATCAGTGATTGTCCCTTTCCATAACACAAATAGAGCATACAAAAATGGACATAACACTTAATGTTGTAAGAACATTTACTGTTAAAGAAAACCTGTTTGGTTTCCCAGAAAGGAGGACAAGATTGGCAAATATAGGGGGACATGAGGCACCCATAGCTTCCCCCCTTATTTGCCTGAAGTATTCTACTTCAAAATATATAAAATTATAGTCCAACACAATGGTCATAACTTCAGATGTTATGCAGTCCTATCTTGCCTCCATTACTACATGTGGGTTCGGAGCTGATCCTCGTCTCCGACTCGGCTGCTTAGAAAGTCTGAAAACTTCTGATTGGCTCGTCGCTAATAGGTATCCCATGATGCATGCACACATTCCCCAGATCTCGTTTGGCGCATCTTCAGTCAGAAGCTTCTTTTGGTTGGCCGTGGCTAAGTGATTTAGTTCTTTTATTCTGCTTGTTAGAAGTTTTTAACTTCATGTGAAGTGCTTTTCTTATTGCTGATAGCCTTATTGTGATACCGATTGTGTCAATTTAACCGGACTTGACTTTTTACTGAATATGACTTTTCTGCTATAAAATTTTGGGCCTGTTGGCCTTTTTTTGTGTGTATTCCCGTGAGTGTGTGCTTTTGACGAAACCGTTTTACTTAACGGTACTAGTCTGTTCCCTATTCCTTTACGCTAGGTTTGTTTAAGTTAGAGAACCTAGTAAAACTTCCCTTGGTTGTTTGTTGTGAGAAATAGGGCTAGATCTATTTAAGTTAGAGGATCTAGTTCCTCTATTGTTGAGTGAGTGTGTTGTTTTTCCTCTTCAATCGCCTATATTGAGACTATCATTATGTCTAAAGAACATAAAAAGCATAAAAAGGATTTAAAAAGTGTACTAAATGCTCTCAGAAAATGTCCATCACTGATGGACATAGTGTCTGTGTGTACTGTTTAGGGGCCATACATCTTCAAGAGACGTGTCTCTTTTGCCATTCCTTTAGTCCTAGAGTGCTCCAGGAATGGAAGAATAAATTGATTCTAAAAGGCTTGTTAAAATCTTCTTTTGAGGAAGACGTAGCCAGTTCGTCGTCCTCTGCTAGGTCGCATTCTTCTAGTAAAGATAAGGGCAAGACCTCAAAAAGGCCTTCTTCAGCCTCAACTTCTGTCTCTGAACCTCCACAGAAGTTACCTAAATCGGAGATGGTCTCTGTCTCTTCGGCTCCACTGTCCTCGGAGCCGATCGAGATTCTGGACATGGACATTGCAGTATCTTCACCCAGTGCTTCAGTGCCAATCACTAGCAGTCCTCTTCGGAGCCAGTCTACAGACATTCCACCGGTGTCCCCTACTTTAAAATCACCTATATTGCAGACAGCGAGGTCTCCAACACTGTCCTCCAGATCCTCCAGGAGCTTTTCTGAAGAGGACATCGAGAGAGTGGTGCTCAGACTCCTTAAGTTGTCAGCCTTGCCAAAATTTTTATTGGCTCCAACCACTTCTGTCTCGGAGCCAACTCTTGTTACTGACCCTGCTCTTTTTCCTCCTCCAATCCAGATTGGGCCTTTGGAGCCGATGCTGTCGGTACCGACTATAGTGGTGTCCTCGGCTCCAGCACCCCGGGTGGTTGCCTCAGAGCCAAGCTCCTCTCTGACACTGTCAGTGCCATCCGAAGTGTCTAGTGTCCGAAGCTCTTCGGTCGGGCCCGAGGGGGACACTTGGAACTGAACCTCTTTGGTGCCGAGTCTTCCTCTTGGTGCATCAGCCCAAGTGAGCTCGGACCCTACATCGTTCTTGGAGCGGATTCCTTTGGAGGCATTGGCACCTACGCTCTCCTCAGAGCCAGGGCATCATTTGGAGCTGGAGGAATCAGTTTTCATGAAGATGAGCAGCATGTTGCATAGTTCATCCATACCATGTAGGAGTACCGATGCTATACTCCCTCAAGCGCCGACTATGGTCTCAGCATCCTCTCTCACCCAGGATGGTAGAGACTCACAGCCTCTGGACCCCCGTTTGGGTGGTCCCCGATCTTCTGAGACCTCCCCAGAAGATCCCGCTGAGGAGCCCCCTCGGAAGAGATCATGTAAGAGGAAGCATGTAGACTTCCCTGATGAGTCTGTCACATCTGACACTGACCTCGAGTTGGAGGGGTCCACTAAGTCGTCCTCTAAAGATGTCTCCTTTGCAGACATTTTGGAGATATCAGGCAGAGAGGTGGCTGGCCCACCGTTACCCCTTCCGATGAGGAGTCAGTGTACCTGAAGGAGTTTGGGTCTCAACCCTGAGCTTCATGGGTGTCTCCTCCATTTGATGAATTACTAGATCTTGTGAGTCAGAAAGCATGGCAGACTCCTGATGCAGTGGAACCTGTCCCCAGGAGGCCGAATACATTTCTCTCCACCCCCTAAGGACAAGAGTTTTTATCTAAGGGTTTATCTGTTGATGCCATGGTGGTGGCAGTGGTCACTAAGGAGGAGTTAGCAGAGACGACTTCTACCCATCCACCTAATAAGGAATCTCGAACGATGGATAGGTACGGGAAGCGTATCTTCTCTTCAGCGTCCTTTACACTCCGATCGCTGAACTATCTATCACATTTTACGAGACTTCAGAGAGATCTCCTAAAGGGGTTAGGAGATGCTCTTCAGGGTACCTCAACTGAAGCAGTCCCATCTACAGTGTCGGTTCAGTTGGCTACCCTCACATCTATTGTTAACTCCTCCATGCGACTGATCTCATATGCAGCTGATGGTGAGAGTAGGGCAGCGGGTTCAGGAGTCTCATTAAGGAGACATTCCTGGATGCATCTATGCAACTTTGCTGAGCCTTTCAAGTCTACATTCACCAATATTCCTGTGGATGGATCCTCTCTTTGGACCCAAGGTGAAAGATACCCTCACCGGGTGTGAGCAGGAAGGAAAGACTCTCTCTGCCATTGGAGTCCATTTCACCATTCCTTCTAGACCTTTCCCTAAAGGTCAGAAGAGTGGCAAAATGTATTTGAAGAAATCACAGAGACCCGTCCAGGACACGCAAGGTGATTCCTCCTTCAGAAGTAGGGGAGGAGGAAATAATGGTAGACGTCACCCTAGAGTCAGGGGAGGTCCACAAAATCAGGGAGGTCGCAATTCCTTTCATGACTGTCCCTATCTGTGTTCCTGATGTGGAACCCGACTGTGCATCTCTGGAGCCAGTCAGGGGTCGCCTGTCCTTGTACCCAGAAGCTTGGCTAAATCTCACTCAAGACAAGTGGGTACAACACATTATTACCAGAGGTTACTCTATACCCTTTTCCCTTCCACCACACCCTCCCAAAAGGATCCCAGATGTACCACCCAATCACAGGGATCAAGTGGCTATAGAGATAGAAAAGCTGCTATTAAAAAGAGTCATCCAAAAGGTCCCAACAGACCAGACAGGATTCGGAACATACTCCAGGTTCTTTTTAGTTCCAAAAAGAACAGGGGACTGGAAACCCATCCTAGACCTCAGAAGGTTAAACGAGCAAGTAAAGAAGTCCAAGTTCCGAATGGTCACTCTACAATCCATACTCCCTTTGTTGGGGAGAGAGAGCTGGATGTGCTCAATAGATCTCCAGGATGCCTACTACCACATAATTATGGACAAAGCATCAAGGAGCTAACTACACTTCCGGCTGGGAGCCAATCATTACCAGTTTCGGGTGCTGCCCTTTGGTCTCACCACAGTCCCCCGGGTGTTAACCAAGTGCATGGCAGTAGTCACAGCTCATTTGCGGCGTTGGGGAATCCAAGTCTTTCCATACCAGGACAATTGGCTCCTGACCACCACCACCAGGCATCGCCTAATTCAATTGAGAGATTCCACAATCAAGCTCTGTCCCCAGTTAGGAATCTCGAGAAACTGGGACAAATCCTCTATTTTGCCCACTCTGTCCATAACTTTTATAGGAGCAAACATAGACACGGTCGATATGACAGCCAGACTACCTACAGACAAATACAGAATCTTGTGCAACAAATTTACAGGATACTTCCCCTTCGAAGAGTCAGAGCGAAGGTGGTGTTGCAGCTTCTCGGAACTATGGCGTCAACCATAACCTTGGTACCTTTAGCAAGACTACATATAAGAATACTCCAATGGCTCCTGTCATCCCAGTAGTCATTTCAGCAGTTGCCTCTACATCATCAGATCCTAATTACAGATTCTTGCAAAAAGGACCTACGCTGGTGGATTCAACCAGGTCATCTTACCACAGGGACTCCCTTTGTACCACACCAACCCATTGCCACTGTGACCACTGATGCCTGTCAGATAGGGTGGTGGGGTGCATTATCTTGGCAGGACTGTCCAAGGCACATGGCAAGAGCAGGAGGCCCATCTGCATATCAGTGTCCTAGAGATGAGGGCGGTGCTTCTAGCGTTGCAAGCACTTCACGACTTTCTCCCTCTAGGGACGATAGCTATCCAGACCAACAACATGTCAGTTTTCTGGTATCTAAACAAATAAGGGGGGACCAGATCATACCCCTTATGTCGAGAGGCCATGCGAGTTTGGAATTGGGTGATTTCTTCCCAATGCTTTCTCATTGTAACGCACATCACGGGGACTTCAAACGTGGTAGTGGACAAGCTAAGCAGGGCAATATTGTTACCTCACGAATGGTCCTTGAACCAGAAAATAGCCAGTATGATCTTTCACACGTGGGGACAACCCTGCTGTGACTTCTTTGCCATTGCCATCAACACCAAATGCAGCACTTTTTTCTCTCTCATCCCCCCTGCGGGGGAGTCTCCAAGAGATGCACTAGTCCATGATTGGCCTCCGGGACTCTGTTATGCTTATCCTCCTTTTCCATTCATCCCAAGGTCATATAGAAAGCAATGCTGTTGGGAAGCAAGATGATCCTCATCACTCCTTACTTGCCTCATCAGATTTGGTTCCCTTTTCTCGGACCTCACCTGTTGGACTGCCCATGGACTCTGAACCCAGTGCCAGACCTCCTGACACACATGCCAGGTTCTCTTCACCCCAGTCTCCACACTCTCAAACTGACAGCATGGCTGCTCCAGTTCCATCACTAGTCAGGCTTCATGATTTGTCTCCAGCTGTAACTCATATTATTATCTCTTCTCACAAGCCTTCGACCAGAAAATTGTATCATAGTAAATGGAAGAGATTTTCCATATGTGCACACAATAGAGAAGTTGATCCATTTACAGCTCCCATTACTATTGTTCTAGAGTTTTTCAGAACTCTTTCACCAAGATTCAGCAGCTGCTACACTCTGAGTTCAAGTAGCAGCAATATCTAATTTTCATGTGGGGATTAATGATTCCAGACTTATGTCTCACAAACTGTGCAAATCCTTTCTTAAGGGTTCTGTGATGTTAAGACGACCTGTGCAAGACCCCGTTCCTCCTTGGGACCTGAATCTAGTTCTGTCTAGACTTACTCTGCCACCCTTTGAACCAGCCCATAGTTGTCAGTTGAAATTTCTGTCTTGGAAGACTCTTTTTCTGGTAGCAATAACCTCAGCCAGGCGAGTTTCTGAATTACAGGCTCTGTCTGTTAAACCTCCATATTTAATTTTTCACAAAGATAGGGTCTCTCTCCAGACCAACCCTTTTTTATTCCTAAAGTCTGTTCTCAGTTTCATTTAAACCAAACAATTGAATTGCCAGTGTTCTTCTTTAATCACGCCAATAAAGCAGAGTATACATTCCACCAATTGGATGTGCACAGGCAACTATGTTTCTATATCCACTGGACCAAAGAATTTAGAAAATCAGAACAGCTGTTTAATTCCTTTGGTGAGGTGACAATGGGCTTGCCAGTTTCCAAGGTTACACGTTTGAACTGAATCTCTAGTTGTATTTCCTTTATTTGCAGTTCTCAAGGAAAGGAGTTACCCTTTAAAGTCAAAGCGCATTCCACCAGGTCCTTCTCTACTTCTGCTGCTTTCTAAGCCAGGACACCTATTCATAGTATTTGTACAGCAGCAACATGGGCCACCCCTCATACCTTCATTTCCCATTATAAACTGGATTTAACTTCCAGGGGTAGAGCTTCGTTTGGTTCCACGGTACTCAAGAGAATCTTCCAGTGAGCCACCCATTCAAGATGCTAGGGACACTGTCCCACATGTAATAATGGAGGCGAGATAGGACTACATAACGTAAAGAAGTTATGTACTCACCATAATGTTCTATGTGTGTAGTCCATCTCACCGAACATTATTACGAACCCACCCACCAGCCCCCTTCCTGGAGGATCTGGATACAGTTTTTCCTTTTCTACAGTGGTTTTTGCCACAAGGGCGCCTTTTATTACAGTTTATTCTTATGGACCTTTGTCCTTTTTCCTGTCTTATTCTGGTAGACTAGTAGCAAACATGATCTGGGGAATCTGCACATGCATCATGGGATACCTATTAGCCACAAGCCAATCAGAAGTTTTCAGGCTTTCTAAGCGGCCGAGTCGGAGCCGAGGATCGGCTCTGAACCCACATGTAATAATGTTCGGCGAGATGGACTACATACATGGAAAGTTATGGTGAGTACATAACTTCTTTTTATTAACTGTATTCTGTCCCAATCCAGATCTGAATATGTTCTCTTACTATTGCAAAAACATTCTAAACCATCATCTCTAGGAATGGAGGAAAATAAATCAATATCAGTTGTTAAAAAATTAAATCCTTTTCCCATAAGTTTTCCTTCAAGTGACTCAAAGTCCCAGGAATCTTAAATGTTGCACTCTATCATAAGTATGTTTTAACCACTTGTCAATAACAACCTCATACAGGAAAGTCTTGGATTTGCTTCCTGATAGGACGAAAGGGGGGTTAGATATATTTTTATGAATTTTTGGTATTCCAACTATAGAGGCAATGACTGGGTTCTCAACTTTTAAAAAGTTGTACACTTTTTGTTATTCTTTTGTCCATCAAAAATTCCTCTAAAAATAAGTAGATTCTCAAGTAAGCGATATTTATTTCATTTATTGAAGTAGTTTCATATGTCTCAGTATCATTTAAGATATCTTACATTTTTAGATATTCCATTATATCATATAAAACTATAGCCTCTCCTTTGTAGGGTTTCATAACACAAATATGTTGATTGTTACGCATCTAAAGTATTTCCATTCCTTCTTAGTTAAATTGTACTTCTTCCTGATCTTACTATACTTGGACTTTTCATAAAGTATATATAAATCCTCCATAATAACTCTTTCTAACACAGACAATGTGGGGTGTAATGGGAGTGTGGGGGGGTTAAAGCAACTTTTTTTTTTTATCAACTGTGTCTCTAAACATTTTTTGTCATTGAAACTAATGGCTAGATTTAATTTCCATAAATATAGTTTGTTTCAATTAAGGTGTTTACTAATTTAAAACCTGTATCATCCGCAGTGGTGCAGCGGTAGCATTGTTGCATCACAGCAAGAGGTTCTCCCGTCCGATTCTCAGCTGGACTGCGGGGAGTGCCTTCTGTGTGGAGTCTGCATGTCCTCCCCGCAGTTGGGTGGGTGTTCGAAAGACATGCGTAAATGGGCATGCCTTCATTGAAGGTTGAACATCAAGCTGGCACCTCGGCAGTCGTGAAAAAATCTACTGCCAGTCATTAGCCGACCGAAGTTCCGCTGTGGCTACCCCTAACTGGGAAAAGCTGAAAGAAAAACAACAACTAATTTAAAACCTGTGGTGGGGACAAATTTCATTCCTTTAATGAACAAGCAAAAATTATCTTTATTTAACTTTACATTTGTGTAATTATAGATGTTATAATTCTTATACAAGAAAATCACTTGTTGACTGTTAATTATCTCCTGTACATCTCATTTCCATACCTGTTCGTTTGTTCCCCTTCCCACTTCCTTGGAAATCTTCTCTGTCTTGAATCCCAGTATACCCGCTTATTGTTCCAATCTCCCTGTTTCCAGCCCTGGTGAACATTTTTTGGTGGGTGACTTGCACTGACGTACCTATTAAATCCATGCCCTTCCTTTCCTTCCTTTGTAGTTTTCTAATGTTGCCCTAACTCTCTTTTTTGTCCCATTTTTCTTCCATGGGTAAGCAACCTGACAGCTACATTGTTCTAAATCACATTTGATTTTCTTAACTTTCTTTAAGAATGCTTTCACATTTTTTTATTTACAAGTGTAAATTGCTTCCAATAAAAATTCTCCCACTGGGGAAACATCAAATTGTTGGTGATAACCAAATTAAGTTTGTCAACTTCCCCAATTAAAGTACTTAATTTTGTGTCATTGCACTTGATTAGAAACCTCATGAATTCAAAACCAAAACTTTCATTTAAAAGTTTTTACCTTCTGCCACTGTTCTTTGCCAGCTGACACTTTTCTCTGTTAGTCCTTCATACGAGCCTTAAGATTTTTAAGCACTCCTAAGGGCTGTTAAGATAGAGTCTTGCATTAGGAAAGTGCTTAATAAGTTTTCTTTACCCTATTTTGGATTATAATTATAGCTGTCCTTGAACTACATTATATGTTTGTTAAATTCTAGTGGAAGAAATAAATAAATGCAAACCATGCACACTTGATAGAAAAATAAATCTGCTGAAGGATATATGTATAAAAAGGAAAGGAGTTTTTGATGTACAATAAAATGCTGAAAACTGAAGCAGCAAGATATAAATATATTCCAGATGCAGTGTTTTTTATATATATATATATATATATATATATATATATATATATATATATATATAAAATCTGTAGCCTTTATTAAAGCAAGCCTAGTATTTTAGCATGCACACAATCCAATTTAAAATACAGTACTGTAGTATATTTACCTACCAATGCTGAAATGTCACAGCATTGCTGAGCTTGCAGAAATCTTATGTCTTTCTTTTTCCTTGGGTTCCTCTTTTATTCCTGATTATTAAGAATAATACAATATGCTGTGAAGGTTAACCGAGTGTGCCAGCCATTGAGATTAAATCATATCGTCTCTTCAGTGCTCTGTAAATTGTAAACTATAAATGCATTTAAGATTGAAAGTCATGACGGATCAGACAGGCTGATATTTTTATTAATTCTGAAGCAGCTGGCAAGAGTTCAATGCTGTTTACTTAAGCTACACCATCTGATGATCTTTAGTAAACCCGATTAATTAGAACAACATTGTTAAATATAGTGTTACTGACAGGTAGGATAGCAGTCATGAGAAAAGGACACAATACAGTAGCTTCTATGCCCTCTAAAATCACAGGCTCTCACTTTCTGATGTATATGAGTCAGTGATATGCCAGACAGTATTTTTAAATGGTTTTAAATTACTCTGATTAGACAAAATCTATTTATGTTCATTGAAGATTAATAAACCACATTGTTGGAAGATACACAGGTATGAATGTGAGTGAAAGCGCACTCACACAATAAGCAAGATGACCCTTCTTTCAGAAAGCATTATTTAACAGTTTTATGCTTGAAATATTTATTTCACCTATTTCATTTCTGCAACTCAGTTATAACCAGACAAAACCTTTACTGTAACCTTAGAAACACATTGACTCTCTGGAGATATGATATATTTCTAGAATGGTTTAGAAAGAGAAGCACACTGCTGATTTTATGTACACCTGGAATATGGTTGATGTCAGAACTGCTTAAACTTTTTATCCCTTCAGAATCTGTAATAATAATGACCTTTATGTGTTAGAAATAGAGCCTTTAAAACATTGAGTGACACACTGTACTGCAATCTTCTGACAGCCTGTCACTCCTTTAAACAGAAAATTCTGAGATAAAATAAGGACATCCATTTACAGAGTAGCACTTTACTTCTTTTACTTTTAGAATGCATTTGAAGCTGTCTATTTGGTATTTTATTTACATGTAATAGAAAAAGTGTGGTAATTTTGAAAGGGTGAGATACAAGTTATTTCTCCTTATGACATGGAGTACATTATAATAATTCAACTGAAAAGCTCAGAGGAAACTAAATTGAAACAAACACTGCGGCAAAAATAAAGAAATGCACACTAGACAGAACTAGTACATTATAATTAGGGTCTTTCATCTTCCTATGTACAGAGGATACCAGCCAAATCCTGCTAAAAGAAACATCTGTTCTGCCATCACACTCCCATGTAAAGCTATCCAGTACTACATAATGCAGATTGTTAGCACCCCTAATGTGAATGCAACTAAAGATGCAGTAACCTGTAAGGATGCCTGCTGGTGCTGTGATTTAACCTCCACTCCCATAGTTTTTGACAAATGTCCACCATGCTGTTATGCTTCTAAGTGTTTTAACATTATTATAGAAGATGCATTGCATACAACATTTATCTGACATCCGGCTATGAAGGATAATATGTCATGTCTTCATTTCCGTTTTGGGTTTACCTTTGCTTAACATAAGCAACTGTCCTAATGACTATGTATGCATTAGTGTAATTCTGTTAGCAAGGCTAATTCTGAATCAAAAGGCCTTTCACAGTTGACAGCAAAGAAAAGGTTCACACTACAAACATAGGGGCAGTTTAGCAAAGTCTGCATTTAAATTAAGTAGTTTTTCTTTAGGATGTGGTGCACAATCCAAGGAAAATGTAAGTAGACGTGTAGAGCACACTAACTCCATACATGCAACCTAGAGAGGTTATACTAGAACTCCAAATTCTAGAGGGGAAAGGCAGCACCATTAACTGCAGTACCACCAGCTGCCAAGCAGAAAAAAAAAAAAACACTGATGAGAAAAATTAAGATTTTTGCCTTGTTTCTAATTTCCCAACTCATTATAAAAGAAAATAATGTGGCAACCAGGTACATATTGGAACAAGCCCAAAATATTGCACTTTATTCTTTAGAAAATACTTTTGTTTGTTTCTACCCTGCACTTTGCATCACATTTCCTCAGTGAAGGTCCATTCTCAGTGTTCTCTGTGATAAAACTATTTGAAGGATTTGTATTTAAATCTTGCATGCACATAAGTAACTACATGTGCGAAAAAGACTAGGTTTTAAGCAGTCAAACCACCTGCACAGTGCACCTAAGATTTTCTTTTTATTATGAAATCTTGAAGGTCAAGACACAACACTGAAGACTACTTAAGCACAAAATACCCAATTTTGTGCAATCCACTATTGCACAAATATACGAATAAGGAAGAAATCCCCCAAAACAAAGGAATCATTACTTGTGCACACAGAAATAGCAGTAATATCCTACAAAAACAGCAGTCATCATTCTGCTTTTCAGTGTCCTCTAGTTTGGTCACTCAACACACAATTTAATCTCAATTACCTTTATACATACTACTTTTTGAGGGGATCCTCTCCATTCCATATGTATAATAGTTCATACATCACATGCCCTTTACTTTCTTATTGTCAGTGAGTTCATTTTGAGTCTTTAAAAGAGCACAACACACCAAAGAAAAAATATATTGGGCATATTCCAAGTCATTATGACCTCAGAGATGATAATACAAATGATTGCAAGGAAAAGCACTTTACAACAGATAGTAGTAGGCAGGCACATGGAATTGTATGCTTGAAAATCCATGCTCAAGCAAACAGAACTCAAACAGATGCTGAGCAGGTAAAGGAAAACCTTTTCATAGTTGTGATTGCACTCTGGTTCACTCAGTGAGTGGTGCTTCCAGAAGAAAGGATACCATTTCCAAATGTCAATATTTTTATATCTGTAGAAAGGAAAAAAGAAATCAGAAGCACTTTGGGCTGCAAGGCAGTGCAGCTGCTGCCTCATTTGAACAGATTTGCTGCAGCAACATCCTCTAGGCAGGTGAACACAAACTTGGGATGTTTTTATTTTCAACTTAACTTTTATTTTTATACCCTCTTATTTATATATTCAAGATTTCAGGAACATACTGAGCTATCACCCCATGTATTAATAAACTGAGTAGAAATACATGTTTGCAATACAGTGTAAGAGACTGCATAGGTTAGGTTATCTGCACAGCATATTATATGCTGTTATATCAATAAGTCCCAAACTGTAAACACAAATGCACAATACAATGCACAAAAACAGACAAGTGAGTAACAAACCAGTAAAGTTCAGTGGCAAATAACATTTGCAGGCAGGAAAAAAGGAACATGTTTTTTTAGTTTCAAGCAATGTTTGTTGGAATGATTTCAAAGACGTTTTATATTCATTTCTTAACCACATAAGTCCACTGCACACATTTGCCCCTTCTGAGGTAATCAAACCATTGATTATAGGAAAAAAAAATAACAATACATAGCTTAAATTAACAGCAGTAATTTCCAGAGCCAGTTTTTACACTGAGTGACTACCCCTGCCATGACATGCCATCTTTTGTTGCCTGTCTATAGGATGCTATGCACCACAGTTGATTTCTAAAGTGACCCCTTTACTTTCTTATTGTCAGTGAGTTCATTTTGAGTCTTTAAAAGAGCACAACACACCAAAGAAAAAATATATTGGGCATATTTCAAGTCGTTATGACCTCAGAGATGATAATACAAATGACTGCAAGGAAAAGCACTTTACAACATATTTGCAGTGAGACAGCAGATAAGCAGTTGAAGTTGACAAAAAAGTCAATGTGGGCATTCATAAATTTGGAGGAAGCATAAAACAAGTTCCTAAAAATCAGATTTGGGCATTCATCTGATTATTCAGAGTAACAAATACATTAGCAGAATTAGTGCATGCTATGAAGGACCAAGAGACATAACTCTCTCCCTCCATAGTGCCACCTAGATTCTGTGCTTCTGCCCTTTACTCCAACTCAACTTGTTTTTTTTTTGGTTTATACTGTAGGTAGACCTCTTGAGTTTAAACATATGGGCTGGGTTTGAATCTTCTACCTTAGCTGCTTGAGGGAGAACCTAACATGCTTTTAGGACCTATAAGAAGCCCCACATAGACACAAGAATGAAAAAGCTTCACAAAGACAATGGCCAGAGGTCAGTTTTGAACCCTGGACCTTTCATTTGAGAGGCATCAGTCTTGACTAATACACCACAATATATTACCTAATGCAAGGAAGGAATAGTGGTTGGCTAAATGAGACTAAAATAGCAAATCACAGTGATAGAGGTGAAAAGCGACTCTGTGAAAGATGGACAGAAGCCCTATCAGATTGTAAGGCATTGACTAAGATAAGGAAAATGGTTGGCATATGCCATTTCTAAGGAACACTAGTAACAATATAATCATTGGACCGGAGAAAATCAAGGGAAGGTGGAATCGGTACTTAGAGACTCCTGAATAAAGCAAACTCCAAGAAAACTATTACTCCGTGTAACCAAGCACTGAAAGAGGAATACGTACAAATTGTACTAAGGAAAATGATTTCAGGAGAAAGTGGTAGGCACAGATGAAGTCATCACAGATATAACCACAATGCTGATTGTGTTAGAGGAAAAATGGTGCCTCTTCACAAACTGGATAGATAGGCATATCCCAGGTGACTGAAAAATAAGCATTCTAGGCCAGTGCACAAGAACGAATGGGATATTAATCACTGCAGGTAGTAAAGAGGTATCCAGCTCCTGTCACACTGTATAAAAGTGCTGTAGAGTTGTTACAAAAATACACAGACTAATAGGAAGTAAGATGAGAGAGGAGAAGTTAAGAATATGGATCAGGATGCAGTACAACCAAACTGATATTTGCAGTGAGACAACAGATAAGCAGTTGAAGTTGACAAAAAAGTCAATGTGGGCATTCATAAATTTGGAGGAAGCATAAAACAAGTTCCTAAAAATCAGATTTGGGCATTCATCTGATTATTCAGAGTAACAAATACATTAGCAGAATTAGTGCATGCCATGAAGGACCAAGAGACATACCTATGAATGGCTGTTCAGACTTACAGGTATGTTTTCAGTACGAGTGATGTGTACCTGGGTTCAGCTCTGAGTTCAGTAGATCAGATTGGACAGATCAACAATATTGCTGTATGCAGATGTTGTGACACTAGAAAAAGATTCTGAGCAGGAACTACAGCAAGTAATGGAGTGGAATGTAAAACTGAAGGCAAAAGGAGTTTAAATATAGACAAGATGGTGGTCATAGCTGCAAATAAGGAAATCTGAAGAAGTTAAATATTAAGACAAAAAGCAAAAATAGTGTAACAATATAACTGCTTCAAGTGTCTGGAAGGTATGAGAGAGGAAGTTAGAAAGAAGTGATCAAAGTTAGAATAGGGGGGTACTACAGGCAAGTGTCACAAACTGTTAAGAGTATTTTGAATAGCCAAGTAATTGAAGTAAGATATGCAAAACATTGGTATGACCAGTGTTTCTGTATGGCACAGAAACTATGGCAGGTAGGTCTGAAGTAGTGAAATGAGTATGTAAAATGCACACTGGGAGACAGATGAAGATTTAGGGACATGGGAGCAGAATCCAAAGTAGCTCCAACTGTAGAGAAAATCAGAGATACCAAATAATAGGAGTTCAGACAAATGAAATAATGTAGAGAACACTATGGTTTCCTGATGGAGAGACATGGATTGCAAGAAAGTCATGTGACACTCTGGCATCAAAATGATATGCGAGTTGCCCTCAATCAAGACAGGCACTGACAGTTAATGTGATGCTCTAACCTATATAAAAATGGAAACTAGGTGGTTGTGGTTTATGATCTAAAGAATCTTGCCTATTACTCATCTTTCCATTCACGCTCTTAAAATTGTTGGTTTTAAAAGGCAATTTGGCAGACAGAGAGATGCATTAAGTGGAGAAATTCATTTTTATAGCAGTGCTTCAGGATTTAGTGAAAAATGTTGCAACTTTTTCACTTATTGGAATGATGTAGTTGTAATGTTTAACTTATTTAATGTTTCAGTGTAGATGTTATAAAGAACTGAGAACCCCAAAACAATGTGCATATAGTTATTTGCTTTTCAGTAGAAACCAGGGTTCACAGAAGTTCATTAATACTTGTGACAGAATCAAGGCACAAAACTAAGAAGTATGAGTTTGGTGAGTTCCATGACTCCCCTCCGAGGGAACTGTTTGTGAAATCAAAAATGATTGTGACCTTTTGTCAGTCTGAGATAAAGCTGTGAATGTGTACAACAACAGAATTAGCCAACATTAATAGGAAAGAGCGTTTCCAAAACGTTTGTATGCATACAAAATTAAAATCCAAAGTCTGTTAGTACTGAAAAGAATAATGCTGCAAAAGCAAAGTTCAGTGCGAGAAATCCTTCAAATGGTACATCAGGAAAAAATATACTGCTGTGCAGGAGACTGATGTAGTTAAAAACAAAAAGCATTGATGGTGATTCTTTACAAGATTGCTGCTGAGGTAGGACCTCACTAAAGATGATCTGCAAATAAATATTAAGTTAGACAGGGTTTTTTTTAGCATCTGATTGTTTTTCTCCCATTGCAGCTGACTTCGGACCTCTATGCTTGTAAAAAGTGTTCCACCTTTACAAATTCTGCTGTGTATGTTCAGCAGGCTTTCCGATGTGACCTTCATTGTGAGAGTCGTCCATCAGGGAGAGCAATCCCATATGCTTAGATGAGCCACTCCCTGTCAGGGCCATCATATTGGAGCCAGAAAGGACTTTTTTTATATAGCCTAACTATCCCCCACACTGACATGTACATATTCTACTTTTTGTAAGCTGGGAGGCAATGAGAGGGCTATGTTGAGATCCTTTCCACTCCCAGTTGAATACAGGTCATGCTTACTCCATCCCTCTGCCTCAGAGTCCAACCCCCTAAATTTTGAAAGTTCTGTCCTCCACCAGAGTTCATTATCCAGGACTCAGGGTATTACCTTAGAGGATATGCACATCCATCCTCCCTGTCACTGTGTTAGTCACTTAAGCTGTTAGTGAAACTCTGGTTGCCTGGGTTATAGTCATTTTTATCAAGATAATTTGATTATATGTGGATAACTGAGCTACATTCTTCTAAGATCCTTTTTACACTTAGTTAAAATTTAGAAATTGCCATTTTGGAGATTGTATTTGCTGTCTTATGTTACCAGTAAATTTGAATTTGTATAAAAATGAGCACTTCCAAATCTTCTCATCATGAGGGGTCATTTAAAATAGATTTTTTTTTGCAGGAAATCAATTCTGCACAGGAGTGAAATTTAAAAATGTACCAATTCCATTCAAAGATGGATTTCATACCAAAATGTTTTCAGCTTGCAAACAAATTCTCAAGAACACAAACCAACAACGGGTACTCTTAAGGATATTGAACATTTTCTCAGTCACATAGAAGTTTAAACAAACTGAAGAAAAAAATAAAATTAAATGTATTTTTAAATTGAACACTAGGTTATTGGACAAAGTGAATGGCTCCAAAACAGAGTGGAAACCTTTTAAGGTTATATGGACTACCAGCCAAAACTGGATAATAGTATGGTTAACTTCCTAACCTCTTGGCTTCCTAAACCCCTGCATTTATTGAACAGACTTTCTTTTGTTAAGCCTTTTACAATGCTAATATCTTGCACAAGATCAAAAGTTGTTTAATCTTTTACCTGTCTTAGCAAAACAATTGATCTTAAAAAAATTGCTTGGTTAAAAATATTGAGATATATAAAAAACAAATTTGTCAAGAATACCATATTTGATGATTGCTTTTCTTAGATCATGGAAAACCTATGGCTTTTTACTCCTTGATCAAAGTGTCAAAGAATAATCCTGAAAATATTTCTACCACTTGAAATGAAGTAAAACCAAGAGTGAGAAGGTCACACAGAAAAAAAACAATCCGTAAAAACTAAATATAAAGTCAACCAAGCTAGAACTTCACTGAGTGATCTCACAAACCTCTTTTATCAGAGGCACATGGGATATATGCAAATGACCCTTATGAGTATCTGGTGTTTCAGCTATATGGTGATTCTAAATGCCCACGATTTGTTTGTTTTAATGGACAATTTCAGGCCAATAAAGTCAAACCTCACTAGCTGTGGATATGTACATTTCGGCCTTGGATTGACCTCATCAGAAAAGCACAAGCATAAGAAACACAGGGCTGTTATACCCAGCTGATGTCCATTACCATTAGGGTGACTGCAAAATATCCCAACTAACAAACTAAAACTAATAGTGAGAAGGTCACACAGAAAAAAAAAATCATTAAAAACTAAATTAAAATACAGGCAAGCTAGAACTTCCACTGAGTGATCTCTCAAACCTCTTGTATCAGAGGCACATGGGATATATGCAAATGAGTTTTTTCAGCTATATGGTGATTCTGAAGGCCCATGACTTTTCTTTTTAAGTCATTTTAATGGACAATTTCAGACTGATAAAGGCAAACCCCACTAGCTGTGGATATGCATATTTTGGCCTTGTTATGACATCCTCAGCACAAGCAGTGTGTTTCCTCATGAGCACAGCACAAGCAGAGTGTTTCCTCACAAGCACTTTGCTTATGCTATGCTGATGTCATAACATGGCTGAAATAGGCATATCCACAGCTAGTGGAGTTTGGCTTTATTGGCCTGAAATTGTCCATTAAAACGACTTAAAAAGAAACAAGACATGGGCATTCAGAATCACCATATAGCTGAAACACCTGATATTAATAAGGGTCATTTGCATATATCTCATGTGCCTCTGATACAAGAGGTTTGAGAGATCACTCAGTGGAAGTTCTAGCTTGGCTGGATTTTTATTTAGTTTTTACCACTTGAAACAAAGAAATTTGCTATAGAGAAAAAATGCTACATTTTATGTTCTCAACAATAATATATTTATAAATGGTCAGGAAATTAAATTACACATCTGCTAATCTGAGATTACCTCATGGATAACAAAAGAGAGGGTAAACTTCAGAAAAATGAGTGAAATTATTACAATATATATAGCTTCAAATAAGGGGAAAAACAGTATCTACATTCTTGTATCCAAAAAGGTTTTTAATAAATTGTGTGAGGAAAAAAATATTTGTGCTCTCCTTAACATGCTCTTTAAAATGTGTCCAAATAGTTTGAATTCTTGTCTGTACATTATCAAGATAAGTCCGCCTTTTTTAGTAGTACTGAAATAAATGAATATATCCAACATCCTCTGTATTTGGACAATGTGCATTTAAGACTAATTTCTAGAATTAATTATGTATGCAATTTTTATTTTCAAGTTTGTAGGAATTATTATTTAATGGATAGCTGACATTTTATTTGTATTGATTTAAGAGAGCCGCACAGACAATTTCTTTTTTAAAGCAGCAGGTCATTTTCACACACTACTCTAATTTTGTAGCTCTTTGCCTGCATGGGAGCATGTCTGTTCCTCCCAGTTTGAGGTTCAGCCTGACTGCTCACTTCTGGTTTATTGTTTTGCTGGACTTTCAGTGTAGGAGTAAATGCAGGTAAAAGGATGAAATGAAAATAATTTCAAAAATAAAATTTTATGTATTAGGAATTTAGAGCAGGCTTAGCAGTAGTTATTTTAATATAATTATTTATCTTGTTCGTAAATATTTTCTGTGTAGGATGGGATATATAAAGCCTGATACTTTGCTTAACTTGGCTCTTGTAACCATTGCTATGCTTTATATTATTTTCTAAAGCAAAAGCAGAGAAATATACATTTCTGGCTATGACTGTGTGCTTTAAAGAACAGAGTAAACTGTATTCAAATGACAAATTTATGGGGCTTTATTCAAAATTCACACAACTTGCTAAAACGTAGAAGAATCAGTTGACTAGATGATCATATGGATTTAAAAGATGTAGTCAAGTCAAAAAGATGTAAAGACTTGAACATGCTTTGTCAAGGCAGAAAAAGGTGAACACCTTTTATAGTATAAAAGTGCTGGAAGGACTGCAAAGACCACTATAACCAAAACTGTGTTTTGCACTTTCATTTGTTTAATAACATAAACGTTTTCAGAACAGATGACATAAGACAGCAATACTACACTTTTATATACTGAACATCCATCAATTGCCTAACCAATAAATGGACTAACACCAATTAAATATTTAAATGAGATCATGAAGTTAAATGAAAGAATAAAATATTACATTACAGGAACAAATCTGCATAAAAATCTGTATATATATATATATATATATATATATATATATATATATATATATATATGCATTCTTAATAAGTAAGCATGTTTTTCAAAAGACACTTAATGTTTATAGTCTCATTTAATCCTGGGGCCTGATCTACATTAAGAAACACTTGTCATTTAACTTCTTTAATCTCCACAGCAGTGTTAAAATGAGCAACATAAGGCCCTTGGTCTATAAAATCTAAATAAAGAAAATGAACTTTCTAAAATCATTACACTCATTTGCATGTTTAACCAGAGCGTTAGTAAAATCCTTCCTCTTAATAGCCAATCGATGTTCATAAATCCCCTTATATAGAGCTTTAGTAGTTTTCCCTACATAGAAACTTTCACAGTCAACACAGGAAGCCAAATAAACCACTCCAGTACTTTTAAAACTAAATCGCCTTTGCTGTATATAGTTTTCCTTAAATGTTTAAAAAAGACACTTTATAAAGAATGTATAAATCTACATTGCTTGCAATTATAACTGGAGTATGTCCCGGTGGGGCCCCTAACCACAGCACAATGTGAGGGATCCCCAAACTCTAACATGGACTTGATATTCGTTACTTTCTTATAAATGAATAGTGGGTGATCTCCAAGCACCTTCACTAAGTCATTGTTCCCTAATATTACTTTCCAGTTGTTGACCAAAATATTTTTGATGTCTTGAGTCAATGTAAATGGGAACAGGGAATGCATTGCCCATAGATGTGGAATTTAAACTATGCTGTTCGTTCTTGAAAATAAATCCACTTAATATTGGGCAAAACTTATCTGACCTAACTTTCATAATCTCATCCTTAATACACATTAATTTTGAATGGGAGTACCACCTTTGACAAACCTCGCTGTCAATTTTTCTGTTTCATTAATAAAAACTCCATCAGAAACCAAACTATTTAAATAATTTGTCCATGAACTAGATTCATCTCCATAAAAGTGGGGTGCATACTCTGAAAATGTAAAAAAAAAAAAAAAAAAAAAAAAAAAACTATTTGTGCAAGTCTCTTTCTGGAAAATAGTGCTTGAAAAAAACTTTAACAATATCCATGGAAATGTTGACATCCAAGAAATTAACTTTAGCGTCAGCACTACTAAACACAAACTTCAATCCTGCACCATTAAAGTTGACATCACTCAAAAACCATGACAAGTCTTCCTTAGAACCATTTAAAAAAAAATAAATCATCACTCTATCTCCTATAAAACGAGACATATTTGAAACCTTCCAGTTTTGTCAAAACTGACAATTCCCACCAACTTAATACTAAGATGGCAAAAGCTGAACACCTTTTAAGTCTGACTTTATAAATTAATTATGCTGCCTCTAAGGCTAGACAACTAGTGTCCAGAATACTTTGTATCCAAGAAGGTGAGTACCATGAGCTGAAGAAGTCATATTCAGGGACTGATGCCCCAAACAGTAGATGGACTGATCTTCGAGCAAGTTTATTTCCAAATCTTTTATAGCACACACTCTGTCATTAAGCATTACCAGTTATGGAGTCACTTTCCCATTTTGTCCTGCTGTAGCTTGCATTAAAATCCCTCGTTATAGCTTATAACAGAAACATAGGCATATAAATACATTTCAACAGTATGCATTAAATAAAAGAATGAACTACAGGCTCAGGGAAAATTTGCATGAATAGTTAATGAAGAAATCCACATTCAACATTCAAAATAAGCAGCAAAATATGGGTAGTAAATCACTGTCAGAATGCCTGCATTTAAAAAGATGCAGCCAAGATGATTGGATGATGTCCAAAATATATGTGTGCTTTGTCAAGGAGGAGAAAGATATTGATTTTTTTTTAAGTCTACCCTTATGAATAACTATATACAAAATGCAGAGAAAGAATGGCAAGTGCCTTTGCAAGAAACCAATATTAGGAACAGATTTTTAAATACTGCTTTTGTAAACTTAGAAAGTTGTTAGAATATCAGGTTTTGTATTAGTATACTTTTTTTGGAGGTAATTAAGTCTGAAATTCAAATGTGTTGCCATTAATTAATGACTGCAGTCCTCAGTTTGCCAGAAAACTGCAAATTCTATGAACAAAATATGAGGCACAATCTAGATATTCTGCAATATTCTAGACAGCTGAGAGTTTGTATTTCAAAGGGGAAGCTGCACAGCGAGTGTACATTAGTAATTTATCAGTAGAAACTGCACCTGTCTATGAAGTCACATGATAATATCCTTAAAGATAAATTACATCATAGTCCTCCTTATTCCTCTCCATTAAAATGTCTGTTTATACTCTTCATCTTGTATTATTGTATGCCTCTTCACAGTACTTACTTCAGTGATACTGAGAGAACTATAACCCGACTGTAGCAATACTCTTTTGCACCTTATCCTTGCAAACTTTTATTTCTTGGTGTGTTGTTATTGTTTTGCATTTGATTTGCTTCTGGACATTTTTGTTCTCCTCAGGACTCAGCTGAGAATTTTACTGGGCTTCCCATGTTGGATGTTCCAGCTAACAAATGTAAATAAATAAGTAATTAAAAATAAAGTGCCTACAGCATTTTCATAGACTGATAAATGGCATTTGCTTAATACTAAGATGTAAAACTGAAATTTCTTAAGTCTCATAAAAGTTTCTAAGAATGTTTTGACTGTTTCTGCAGTATTAAATGCATAACATTTTAGTTTTTAATTACCTTGGGCATAAGTATACCCTGGTGAATGCATGCCCAAGTCCTTTTAGTGGCTTAATTAGTTGAATTAGCGTGACCTGTTCCCCAGTAAATAAGATGAAGTTTTCAAATAAGACTATTTTGCTTGTTGTGTATGCAAATGTAAACCTGTGCATATTCAGCAAATTGTTGAACTGTGGTATCTCCTCCTGTGTAAATTAACATGGCTATGGGCAAGAGGTAGCCATTACATCAGCTGGTAAAAACAGTGACCAATCTAATTGTTGCATAAATGGAACAAGAAATACATTGCTTGTTTGATGCTATGATCGTAACTAATGTTAATTCCCTTTTAAGTTATTCTTAATATGTATTCGACTACCCCCACTACTCCTTCATCTCTGGGATCTCTCCCACCCTCTGTTTTTACTTCCTCACTATTCTATTACTTACCCCTCCTCTTTCCTTCTCCTTCCTGATTATATTTCTCAGTTTACTGTAGGTTTCAAGAAATATCTAATCCAATCTAATCTATTCTAATCTACTTACATAGTTGTCTTTAAACACCCTTATCTCTTTCTTATGATGTTTGATCTTGCTAAATAAGTTATGCCTGTGTTCTGCTTCCAAGAACGATGAGTACACTATTGTAGAACTGTTTATTCTGTCTATAGTATGTTTGATTTTTTGGTATAATATTTTCCTGATACAGTATAATTTTTATACTGCTCTTTATTGTATCATATGTAATAGTTACTATGTCTATGTAGAGCTTTTCTCCCCGGGCCTCTGCTGAAAATGGAAATATATCCAGTCAGACTAGCCCGGTTAACAAATGTAAAATAAATAAATAAAATAAAATAAAATAATATTACATTTGTTTGGACTTCCAGTATGGCGAGTTGCCATTAAGAAGCATGGGTCTTTTGCTGCTTTCCCTCTGGCCAAGTTAAATGTGACGTTTAAATTGTTAGCCATCGGTGGTTAGTTGGGCACATGTCATGTCTTGAACTGATTGAGAGAGACAGGCTCAGAAAGGAAAAAGAAGCAAACTTTTATGAGCAACATTAGAGCCAGAGGTTGTTACATTACCACAGCAAGGAGAGAAACTAGATCTTGGTGTGGAGATGAACCCGAAAGCACAGCAGCTACAGCAGATGCTTATTGACCTGGTTCTCTCCAAACTTACGAAAATGGAAGATAAATTAGAAAAATGCATCAAGCTGTCCAAGGAAAGACTTAAGGGGATTGAACCACCATTAATGGCCACTGATATTCTGAGAGTGTTGCAGATAGATGGATGACTACAAAGAATACAGTGAGAGATAATCAAGTCAGACTTGAGCAACAGGAATCCAGACTGTCAAAGATGTAGAGCAGTGCTCACTAAAATAATCTATGCTTTGTGTAAATTCCTGAGCAGTTTGAGGTCAGTGAACTTTTGGGTTTGTATAATCAGTAGCTAGTGAAATTATTGGGCTTGTTGATGGAGGTGATAGAGTTGGAGATGATGGGTCCCCCTCGGTGCATAATAAAGGTAGCTAATTGTATGATTTCGGTCTTACTTACAAAAGGAAAGGGTGCTATCTGCTCTATGGGCACCTGGAAGGAAAGTGTTTGTGTGTGTGAGAGAGAGAGACAGACGGACTACAGTGTGTAGGCAAAACTGGTTATGCCAGCTTTTTTTCCTGTTTTACATTTGTGCTGCGTGTGTAAGTTGTATTTTTGGCTGCTTAGCCCTGCATATTTTATAAGGTTATCCTTTTCATTAGGTGGGTAAAACATTCTTTGAAATATATGATAAAAAGGGAGGAGCTGATCAGTGATGGTACATTGTCTGTAGTGGTGGTGATTAGATCTATCCAGGATCCAGTTACCTTGCTTCAAAGGAAGCAGAAGTTACGAGAGAAGGATCTCAAAAGAAGTCAAAATGATTGAGCTACTTTTTTCTAGTGTGTGTATATTACACTATACTGTATTATATTATATACACATTGACCTATTAATTGTTCATTTATGACTATGCTGCTTTTGGGATTGCTGGCTTGATTCATGAGTGGGCTGGGGGAGGGGAACATTCTTGTGTTTTCCTTTCATTTGGCAGTCTCAGTTGTCATTGCCTATGTAGTTTTAATGAAGTGAAAAGTCATTGCTTTGCTCATATCCTGAATGGGTTATTAAAATGATTTAAAAAAAATGACTCTTACTAGGGGGGGTTGTGTGTTTTGAGGGATGAGGGGAGGTTGTTCATGATAAATTTATTTCTTGGCTATTCATAGTTGCTAATGTGTTTAAGCTGTTTTTCATTTCTTTTTATAATCTGGTGGAAACTATTTTGCTTTCTTGGTGCATAACTGGGGGGGGGGGGCAATTTGAGGGAGAGCTTATACTTGGATTGAATGTTATGTGGAAAAAGGACTTGCTGTCCAGGAGCGACAGGTTGCCTCCATTAGGTTTAGGAAAGGGCAGGTGTTGGACAGGTTTTGTTTATTAGGCTTCTGAAAAGTTTTGAAATGTTAGCAGTCCTAGGAAAGGGAGGCAAGTAATGCAGCAGACATAGGGTCCTGGGTCAAGGAGAACTGAAGACTACTTAAAGCAAGAGACTCTCGTGGCAAGAGGATCAGACCTCATCACAATATGCAGGATGGGAGGGAGGTGCTGTTTTTTATTTTTTTTTTCCCTGGGATTAATGTCATTGTTTTCATGGAATGTTTATTATTATTTTATTTATTTTGCATTTGTTTACCACGAAAGTCCAACTGGAAACTTGTTCTTTTTCAGCTGAGGCCCGGGATGAAAAGCTACGCACAAAGTATACAGCTGTACATTGATTACATAAACATTGCATAATGACAAAAGAATCTGTGTATATGTATAATATATACAAGTATAGGTTCATAAGTGTGTACTAGGCTAATGGCCCTGGAGCCTTTACAAGCCTAAGTCCATAGGATTACCCTGGTATCATGCCACCCGACATTAGTTTCCAGTGCCTCTGTCGAGTAGAGCCACTGGAGTGATCCCTGGGGTGAATTTTCTACTTACCATCTACTCATCAATATTTCTCTTAAAGAGGGCCAGTGACTTGCTCTGTTTGACATGTATGGGAAATCTATTCCATAGCATGGGCAATCTCTGGGTTATGAACCTGCCCCTCCAGCATGTTCTGTTGATTGTGATAATGAGATTGAGGTCTCTGGAGTGTGTGGTGTGGAGGGATTGTGATTTCTTTAGAAGTAGCATTTCTAAAAGGGCTAGGTCAGACATGGCTTTGTAAGTCAAGCAGAGATTGCCTCTAAGTAGGCGATATGAGACTGAGAATAGTTGGGTTTTTTGAGTCTGTCCATATAGGACAACTGTTTAGGCTTAGGATCATCTTTGTGAGGTACTTTTGCAACCTCTCCAGTTGTTGCAGATGTCTAGTGAGGTACATGCCAAATGGGTCACTGTACTCGATGACTGGCCTAATTAGGGAAGCGTAGAGGGGAGACAATTACCTCTCCCTGGATGCAAAACCCTTAGTAATGAGATGTGCCACATAGAAGGACTTTCTGACCACAGTGGCAATCTCTTGGTCAAAAGAAGAGGTTGCTGGTCAACCTGTGTTCCCAGATCTCTTATAATGCCTTGTGTGTTAAGTGGACTACCATCAATGTGGTAATTCATGGGAACCGAGTTTTTCCCAAAGGGGATGATGACACATTTTTTGGCATTGAACTTAAGGCCATGGTTCTGACACCAGTCGTTAGTCTTAGTGAGGCCTTTCTACAGGATGTTAACATCACTTGGAGAGTTAATAAAAGTTCCTAACTTGCAATTGTCTGTGAACTTTGTCAGCCAGAGTCCCTTCGTGTTGGCCTTGATGTCAGAGAAGTTGATACTAAGCAGGAGAGGACCCAGGACTAAACCCTGTGGGATGACTGGACGGCAGTCTGACTTGGAGTCAGCTACTTTCACACTGTGTGTTCTGTCTGTGAGCCAGTTTGCAACCCACCTAGTGATACAGGGGTTGATGTCTAGCTTAGTGAGTTTTTCTATGATTCTTGAGTGGGGAATGATATCAAAGGCCTTGGCCAGATCAAGATAGGCTGTATGAACCACCTTGCCTTCATGCACAGCTCTGATGATTGACTCAAAACCAAACTATGTGGGATCCAGAGTTTGGAAATTCCCTATATTCCTTGTTTATTAGGTTCATGATGATGCGTTCCATGTTTTTTTTGTACGTTATCGACTTTCATTTGAAAGCTGTCAATTTTAAGTGATACCTCATGAGGTGAAGATATCTGCTAAAAGTCCTTTTTTATGACATTTCTCCCTTTAAAGTTTTTAATTCATTAATGAAGTAATACAGATGAACTAATGTCTGACAGGAAATATTTCTTTTCAGTTTAAAATTCTCTTCTGTATGTTGAATTGAAGTTACTTCAACAAATGGAGATCTTTTTAGATATATTCCTTTATATATTTCCTGTGTTTTTTAATATTATGCTTGTAGTGCTATAGGACCCTGTCCCACTAATTGTGAATGTTAAATTGGATAGGAAAAAAGTATTGAAGCACTGAAGACTGAAAAAACCTGGGAGTCTAAAAGACCAAACATCCAGACTTACATATATTAAGTCTAAGATTGCCATTTCGTAAAGTATTCCTTTTTCTCTGAAGCATGGCAGTCTTGGAGTTGATTTGTATAAATTCTGGGCATAGTGGTTTAGAGTGATGTCTACAATTTTATCCTTCTGTATTTTGAGTCTTTCTTTCCTATGTTCTGGGAGTCTGATTAAAATTTGGAGCCTACAGCATGCTGTGATAGATATAAGCTCCCCAATTGATTGGGAAATTAAAAAGGCTCTGGACAGTGTCTTGGAAGCATTCAAAATATTTTTATCTGTACCTGTACACTGCAGAGGTAAAATCCCCTCTAGAAGTGATAAGCTGGATGATATTTTGAGAAGGCTTGATTTGTCAAGATTAGATATTATATGTAATAAACAGATGGTCATCAAGAATGGTAAGGGAGAGCTTGTGTTGGTTTGGAAATCAGCATGAAAGGGAAAATCTTCAGGCCTGCATGTCATTCCAGAGGAGTTGAATCAGTTAAGTGGATAATGTATGCAAGAGCTTTTGTTAGCATTATTGAATGAGGTCCTTCAGTTAAATAAGATACCAGGATCTTGGAAAGATGATGTGGTAACTATCCTTTCCAAACAGGGGAAGATATACTTTGTCCTGCTGCTTATAGGCCAGTCTCTATTGTGAGCCATGATTACTCATTTTTATGAGTTTTATTGCTAGAAGACTACTCAGGTGTGTTCCCTTCTCCATGTACTAAAACAGTATAGGTTTGATCTGGAAAGACAAACTTCTAATTGAGTTATGAATAGCTTGTTATTAATTGGTGAAGCTCACTCTACTGGTCCCTCATTGCTGGTTGTCATTATGGATGCTGAAAAGGCTTTTGAAAGAGCTGGAGTTTTTTGTTAAGGTGAATTATGGATTTTGTCTTCCAAAGGGCATTGGTCAGTCATTTATTGCTATGTATGAAGGGAAGTTACTAGAATAAAAGTAAATGCAGCATTAACGGAGGAGCTCGCCTTGAAGAAGGGAACTAGACAGGGATGTCTGCCCACTCCCCTGTTTCTGTTGTACGTGGAGCCATACCTGTTAACCTCTTAGAGCAAGAAATCTTGACAAAGCTATAAATAAAAGTGGAACAAAGGTCCAAAAATAGGGACAATTTTTAAATACTGCTCTTACAAACTTAGTAGTTAGAATAACTGGTTTTGCATTAGCATGAATTTTCTGAGGGATAAGAAATCAGACTATTTTCTAATTATAATCTTTAATGATTTACCCCTAATTTGGGTGGCTGCGGTGGTGTAGTGGTTAGCATTGCCACCTCACAGCAAGAGTTCTCTGGTTCGATCCTCGTAGGTGGATTGGACACTCTAAATTGGCCCTAGGCATCAGGCTTGGCAGCTCAACACTGTAAAAACTCCTCTGTCAATCATAAGCAGACAGGTGATCCGCTATGGTGACCTCTAACCGAGAAAAGCCGAAAGAAGAAGAATTTACCCCTAATTTACCAGAAAACCCCAATTTTTATTAAAAAAATGACCAAAAATATGAGGGCAAAATCTGGATATTCTGCAAAAATCTGTACAGTTGAGAAATATGCTTGGAGCCCATGGTACAACTGGCTCTATGGGATTCTTAAACTAAGGGGTTTAGGTTTAGAATAGGGGAGAAATATAATGTTTCACTGTATGCAAAATAAGATTTGGTTTATATGACAAGTCTAGAAGGGTGATCTTGAGCAGCAGTTTCCTCTCTTGGGTGAGTTTGAGCAAATGTTGGGCTGTAAGTAAATATAGCTACAAGGAGATCTTTGGCAATGAACTCTACTCCTTTTAAAATGTTTAAAGGGAAATGCCATTACTAGGCCAAATGGATCACTTGTGATGTGTCAGTAACATCAGACTTAAGAGATACTATAGGCTTCACTTATGACCCTTCATGTTTCAGAGAGTAAGTTCCTTACAGATGTGGTTAGTACAGCAGGTTTTGTAGGCTTACTCTGACAGTACCACTGGCTCCAAAAAAGTTCTTTTTTTTTTGTCTGATAAGGCTATTGGATCATTTCCTTTGGAAAAATGGGTAAATTGGGAAAGGTAGTTAGGCTTGCCAGTTGAGGTGGAGTATGGGTACTGGATTTGGAGACATACAGGGCTGCAACACAACTAAGCATATTCTTTAGATGGTCACCAAGACATGAAGGAGTTGGATGAATTAACATTTTAGGGGTTATTCTTGGATAAAGCTTAGATAAGTGGTAGCAAACTGATCAAGGGAGTGGCATTTGGGTTGCATAAAGTTTTGAGGATAGTGTACTAGTGGCTGGATGGAAGTTCTACTGGCAGCCATGATAAGCTATGGGAGTAGTCGGCTGCTAGCGTTGTTGCCTCACAGCAAGAGGTTCTCCTGTTTGATTCTTGGCTGGAGTGCCTTCTGTGTGGAGTATGCATGTCCTTCCTGCGGTCGAGTGGCCTCCGAAAGACATGCATGAATGGGAATGCCTTCGCTGAAGGTTAGGCATTGGGCTGGCAACTCGGCACCATAAAAATTGACTGCCAATCATTAGCGGACCGGAGTACCACTGTGGCAACCCCTAACCCCGGGAAAAGCTGAAAAGACAAGTAATCGGCTGCTCTGTCAACAGTGTTTGGATATGGGGACCATAGAAAGTTATACCATTGGGAACAGATCAGTGGTGAGGAAATTCAACCTAGAGAAGCAGAAAAAGTAAAACTGGGCCTTAGAGTACATACTTGTATATGGTGCTCTAACATCTAAAAGTAAAGAAGTATTGAAGGCCCTATCAGGGGTGATCAGATGCCCAAATTTTGGCAGCTTATCATCACATGGGAGAGATGGATCTCTTTTAAGAAGAAAGTCTGAGTATCTATACAAGGCCCTTAAGGCAGGAAAAAGTTGATACCAGTTTGACATCAGAATGTTTTTATTTTTTCAGGAAGAGATTACACTGGATTTCTGTTGTATTACAGAAGCCTCTAGTTTTGAGGAAAATTCAAATGTTTGAATGGAAGTATCTGCACATGTACTTTATACCTCGTTTAAACCAAGTTTGATGTTTCAGGGGGGGTTTGAGTAGTCAGAGAGGAAACATGCAATTGGAGGTATATATTATGGAACAGCCCTAAGTTCCCTTTAACCATCAACTGAAGTTTAGTGGAACAGCTCTTATCAGTGAAACTGAAACTCTACTAGTAAGTTATTTTTTTCTAGGTTGATCAAGGGGCAAGGACAGTGAGGTAGGAACACATGTATCAAGTAATTATGTAAACTATAAAAAAGGAATAATGCAAAAGTGGAAACTTGATGTCCCCATTGATAGAAGTTCATGGCATATTGCAAAATGTTGCATGCTGTAGCTGTGGCACTTGCAGGGATCAGCACACCTCTTAACTGTCCACATTTCCCAAGAATGTCCAGATTTTTTATTAATATTTTTGGTCTGTTCCTCAAAATTTGTGCTTTTCTGGCAAATAACTGGAATGGCCTCAGTGCTGAAGTCACTAAATAATGACGTACATTTGTGGTTCAGGCTTCATATCCTTAAGAAAATGTATGTCAGCACAAACCTTGTTACTCTACCAAGTTTATTAGAGCAATATTTAAAATCAGCCCCTATTTCTGGGCTTTTGACCTCCCATGTTGTCAGGCTTTGTCCAGATTTCTTGCACTAAGGGGTTGAGAGGTAGGGGGTCAGTGGCAGAAAAGGTGAAAAATAATTAACCTTGGTATTTACCCAGCTGTGTGATTTCTTATTTAGTAATGCCATTAAAAGATTGATATTCAGTACAAGCGACTGATGGTTTTAGTTTGAATGAGCACAGTGTTTGAGTTACTGTTTATAGCATTTATTTTAACTAGTTGTGTACGTATTTGTTAATCAAGGACTGGATGTTAATAAACCTGTGCACATTTGTGACAAGGTAGTGCCTCCTATGGATGCAGTGCAATTAGTGCACTGTACTGGTAACTAAACAAATGATTAAGGCAGGTTATTAACGTGATAACATTTAAAACAAATTAGCAATGTTACATTAGCAATATTACATTGAGTAATTTTCCCTCACAGGGAAGTCGGTGACACTTGGGACTATTATGTCTCCTCTAATCCTAGGTCTGTGAAACACATTATCTGGTCTACACCAACACAAAACTGTTGGCTTGATATAAAAGTATTCATCCAATTGACTCTGACCATGCACACACAAAGTATAGATAGCAAAATAAGAATTTTGGTGGTTGGCATGCCCTCTGTACACGTCCCTTTAATGTATTATTCTGTTTCTCTAAGGCCACTGCAAGTTGGAGAATGAGATTTACTTAAAAAAATAAATTAATACCACCTGTTCTTTCTCTTCAATATTATGATCTCGGAGAAAGAATATTACTGCAGCTCTTAGAAACCAAATGTTGCTACAAGAGCTACACCATTTTCAAGCAATCCAGCTCGGGTAAAGAAAAAAAAACAAAATGTTCATTTTATTTACATTTGTTTACCAAGAAATTCTGACTGGACACCAGTCCCTTTTCAGCCGAGGCCTGGGGAGAAAAGCTCCATGTGCCACAAAAAAAAAATTGTTATGGTATATAACTAAACAAACAGTAAATAACAGAGCAGAAAATATATAATAATAAAATACAAATTATGACAGATAAATACCATCACACAGATAAAAAAATATATATAAAAAAATACATTGATGATCAAGAGTATGAAAATGAACAGTGATAAAATAATTTCAATGATTTCATCTGTTCGGAGGAGACCAGATAGCCAAAGCAACAGACTGTTATTTCGGAGAGATCTATCCACTTGTAGTACTGGATACAGCTTTTCTTCAATTATTCTGGTATTACAAGAGACCATTTCAAATGTCAGCTCTGAGAAATGTAAATTCTCATAGATCATTCTCAATGTGTTTTTTTTTTTCTAATACATACAAAAATGACAGCAGTAAGTCTGCAGTATGATAAATGCATCACATATATTTGGATTGCAACTGATAGGCTAAAATAAAGTAATCACATCTGGTAAGCTGTAGTTCTATTTTACTGACTGAGTTCAGAGCTTCTCTTGCATCTAAACACAGGAAGCATTATCAGTAAGCCAAAAAGTAATTAATTTCAAGCATTTTCAGTGTGTTTGGAAGAAATACACTGTTTTTTTTGTATAGAGTGCATGTTTCCTGGCCTGATACTTCAGAAATGGGGATTATGGGTATGAAAATGGGTATGGAAATTGTCTGTACTGCATATTGAGAGGGCAGTGGTACTGTCAAGCAAAGTATTGTGTAAATATGTGAAAAACAGTGACAAGTTGGTGGAGAATGTGATAAATCACAGCTCTAGATAGCATTGGAGCAATATAAGTAATGGAAACTTAAATTAAGAAAATCTTAACAGAAGAAAAATGCTCTGCATCCCATGAATGCAGCAGAGGCCATGGAAAGCCATAAAGACTTAGATCACCTCCATATCAGTATTCCAACCTCAACCAGTCTACATAATTCATTTTTCTCTGCTAGTGCAATTTTAATATCATAGGGAACTGCTGAAACACTGTTTCATTTATCAGTATTATGTGTACTGTCCAAAGCTGCAGTTTGCCTCCTTAGTGATATTACAAATCCTGTCAATCTCTGTATTTACGCTAACCAAGTTAGACTTAAAAATGGCATATCAGTGCTGGCGTAAATGACAGCTGAGTCTCTGTGAATCAGTTTACTGACAGATGACAGAGAGCAGAGAGCTACGCCTTACAGCAAAGAGATGTAACTTGCCTGGAACTGCTGTTACACAATCGGCACTTGGGACACAAATTTAGAAATTCATGAAACCCTTTTTTGCTTGTGGAAAAAAGCACATATTTCTATGGCTTACAGTTTGCTACTAGAGAGGAAATATCCAGAATCCTAAACCTTATAGCTTAAACCTGCCTTGGTATATTTATTGCAGCAGTGGTTAAGTTATAAGAAAATGTAGTGATTATATTTGAATTTATATTTAAGTAGTTGAATGCAGTGGTTCAAAGTAATTGTCTGACAGTTCTGCTGTCCAGTGGAAGGTATAAAAATAAAAGACTACACAATAAGCAGTTCTTGCATCACAAAAGGGATCTTTGCTTGTGCATCAAAAGCAACAGCTCCTGATAGCCATTTGATTAATTGAAAACAATGATGCAGGATGATACAGCATAACTTTATTTCAATTATAAACTACTTTTAAAAGTAGGAAATAGTAAATAAGTGAATTTCACCACTGTTACTCATAATCATCCACTTTTTCCCCACTTGTTCTACGTGGGTTGGGGTATTGTCAATTTTTACAACCTCTCTTGATTTATTGACATTGCCCTAGCCTGTCTGACAGTCGTGCTTTGGTGCCAGAGGTCTTTTCTCCTGCAATCCATTCATCTTTTTGCTGAAAGTCTGTTTCCTCTCTCCTGCTTCCTGTCTCTCTCAAATCTTCTTTATAAAATCACCTTTTGCTTTCCTGTAGGTGTGTCTGAACCATCATAGTGTGCTCTTTTTGACCCTGTCTGTATGTGAAGCTACTTTGGCTTCTGCTCTGACAACATGATTTCATCTGTCCCATGTCTGGCACTTCATTTCCATCACCTCAAGCTTCCTCGACTACTATGCCTTCACTGCTCAAGTTTCTGTACCATGTGGAAGTTTTTGCTGTACCACTGTTTTGTAAAACTTACATTTCAGCTTCTTTGGCATTCTTGTCACTCACTACCCCTTACACTCCAAGCTGGTTGGCTGCAGACCCTCTGATTCTCGCTTTGACCTCCTCAACCACTCAGTTTATAATATATCTACAGTGCATTGATATGGCCTGTCCTCAAAACTTAACCAACACATGAAGTGATTCTGCTAAGTACCCACCACATCTGTTTACCTTTAAAAAAAAAAAAAAAAAAAACCCCACATCTTCAAAACATAGCTTATGTGCACAAGTGTGTATATGTGTGTGTGTAGACATGTATATATATATATATATATATATATATATATAGAGAGAGAGAGAGAGAGATTAGATATAGATTTATAGATACCTAGATATAGATACAGCTACATACACACAAACACACACACACATACATATATATATATATATATATATATATATATATATATATATCTAGATGCATACATACATGTGCATGAATCACTGCAGTCATTTTTATATTTTCTCCACAAGTCATAATTTTGTACCTAGGAAAGCATAATTTACTTTATCATTTCTTGACTAGGTAAGTGTGTTGGTCAGTGAAACTGTTTCAGCTGTGACTAATGACACGGCGCCAAAGGGAAATACTGAGAGTCCTATTCCAAAAGAGATATGCAGTCCATACCTCTCAACTGTCCAGATTGTTGGCTCATGTTTTGGTCTGTTCCTCATAAAATGTGTGAGGTTTTTTTGGCAAATCGTTTTGGACTGATTTCAGTAAATATTGACAGACATTTGAATTTCAGAGTTTGTATCACTGAGAAAAAGCATTCTAACACAATTCCTGTTGTTCTAGCAGCTTTCTTTGTTTATAAGATCAACATTTAAAATCTGTCCCTACTTTTGGGCCTTTGTCTCCTCATTATTTTTGGCTTTGTCCAGATTTCTTGCACTCAGAGAGATGAGCATAAGGGCAAACGATTAATTAATTGGGAACCGCCTATTCCTTGCTATTCCAGGCAGTGCAGTACAGGATCTGGGAAGGACAACAGTTGTGCTTCATGAATAACATTGTGATTAATATGTAAAATATCACATGGAACTTTAGGGTCTTAATAGTACTCCTATTAAAGTACTATCGGCAATTAGTGGTGTAAAGATTGGCTCTAGGTGATTTGGTCACACTGGGTACTGTTACACTCTGACCCAATGTCGAGATGACAGAAATGGGTCAATAGTGACATCTTGTCATAAAACGGTTTCAGCCCAAAATGCATTTTCACGATCACAGAAGGTGTCCACATGGTCACTTTGCAAGATCACCATTCCATGCTACTAAAACAATATTCAGTAGCTAGTGAGAGTGCATCATAATGCCATAATGAACTCTGAGATGAATACTGCAATAATTAGGATATAAAGGTGTTTGCTGCATTTACTTAAGCAAATACAGCCTTGTAGTTTTTTTTCTCATCTTTAATACCTTTCACCCAAAACTTACCACACCGTTTTTTTGTTCTGACCTACCTGTAAATATAGACAGTCTTCTATCAGACTTTCCAAGTTCCGTTGCTGATATTGCGTTAATCTCAATCTCAAAATATCAAGCTAAACTTTTGGGGACAAAGTACTGCAGATAAAGTTAAAAGATAAAGTTTAAGATGAACAACTTTACCATGTACAGCATTATAATATCCTCAACCGAAATGTGCAGTGCAGACTTTTTTTTCTTAGTATGCAGTTAGTGTAATCATTGTCGCTTTTAGACTCAATGCAAACTTTTCTTTTACAAACAAGATATTCAAAATTAACAGTGAAGTTCATTTTAGAAAGGAGATTTAGAAACACATTAAGTAATTTATTTACAGTCAATTAGAATCCCTGTGGGAGCTAGCGGAATTTAAACTCAGGCCTCCAATTATACACCTTAACCCTACAAGATCTTCCATGGGGGTGTGCATTTACTCTTAGTCATTTTCTTTAAACATTTCTACCACTTTCTTTTACTGTGTGTGACAAATCAGAGGTGTAGCTAGCTATTTTGACTCATGGCCGTGTCCTCCAATCTGACACCTCCCTGCAACTGTGAGTTGAGGAGCAAAACAAAAAAAACAAACAAAAAGGGTTCTGTGTTAAGCACTTACTTGAATATTCCTCTTAACTTTTAAATTGTAGCAAATGTCTTGCTACATTTGTACCCACCATACAGAGCACAAATTGTTCTGCACTGAATACATGTGCAATACTGGCATTTGAATACTGGTAATTGCATTGCACTGAAGACCAATTTGCTGAACAATCCCCTTAGTAGGTTGCCTATTTTGCCTAAGCTAATTATGCTAATATGGGAAATTGAAACAATACGTGAACCATTTAACCTTGGGGAAAAAAAATAATTTTCTGGAAAAAGACTGGCTAGTGATAAGCGTCTATTTAATTATAAAGTCTTTGGCTTTCCTATCTTTGGCCAAGTGTGAAGTGGATGAGGTAGTCCCCCATCAATCACATGGATTAGTTGCAACACACCAATGACTTTTTTATGATAAGAAGGTTTTGCCAGTCCACAATAATAATGCCCAGTCTGATCCAAAGGATATAGCTAATATCCCAGCTGATAAATTTAATGGAAATTGTGTTCTACCTACAGTTACAATTATTCCTCAGTTTCCACAGTCTCCGTGCACTGTTTGATAGACACTTAAAATTATTGCTATAATTGTAGCATATGGCCTGCCTGATACCCTATCACATACTGTATCCCATATTGTGATGGCAGATTTTTCTGCATTGCACAAGTCCTTGTCAGTTATTGACTTTCTTAATATTGATAATTCAGCTTTTGTATAACAGAACTGAGATTTATTTCACAGCATTCTTTGACTTGTATAAAAATCAGTGCTGAAAGTAATGCATGGCCTTGCTCAAGTATATGGGTATCTGAGCAAGTACAGTCATTAATACAATTGCTTGGACTCGGTGCTTCCATATATTAGATTGGGCTGCTTTATAAATCACCCTTACAAGCCTATTAATTTGTAGCCACAGAACTAAGCAAATCAGTACATCAGGGAATCCATTTCAGATTAAGGAGCTTCAACTGAAATGGTGGGCCAGTAAGGCACCTTCAGGAAATGTAAAGCAGAACACAAACTGAAGGTTACCACAGATACCAAAGAAAAATAAAATGTTTCTTCAGTTATGCTAGAAAAGTAAAAGATAATACCACAATGTAGCTGAGCTCATCAATAGTAGTATCACCCACACGTACCGATCCCGATTATATGGTTAATATATTAGCAGAAAAATTTATGCCACAGTAGGTCCAGGGTTAATGGAACATGTCTCTATTAATAGTATGCTTAAATTGAGATCAGCAAGGCTATAAACTTTGTGTCATGTTTTTAAGATAGTGTTAAAACATTCATGTATTTTAGTGCAGTCAACCGAATTGATGCACAATTTTGTAATGCTTTTGAGATATGTAAATATTTTTTTTTAATTATTTTGTTGCTTTTGATATATTTGATAAGTGAATGATTTATGTAATTGGTTGGTAATTGATGTTACTGGGACATTTAAATGCGATTCTGAGTGGTGGTTCCACTATTTTTAAGAACCGATGTAGATGGTATGCACATGCTCTGATGAAGTCCATTATTCAGGATGAAAGAGCTTAACACGAATGTATTACTGTTAAAGCTTTTATTACTGGTTCATTACTCTGCTTCTCATTTTTTGTAGCTACTCTGTTTTTCTTATTTGTAAGGTTCCTAGTTTTTTCAGAGGTTGCCTTTTTTTAATAAATTTACGGCTACCTTTATTCTGCTTACTCTCAATGGTGTCCCCAACGTCTCTAAAAATTTCTCCGGAAATCACAATAGTACAAGTTGTAGAATCCCCGTCAAAGGTTAAAAATAATAATACTGGTGGACCAGACAATATACCAGATTGCATTCTCATCACTGCTAAGTATGCACTATCTGAGCCGTCTCTTAAATTTCAATCACAGTACTTCTCTTTCGACTGAGATGCTTGTAAGAAACCCTCGGCTCTTATGCAGACATAATGACAGATCTCTCACATTTGATCATCATGTTTCCATGATGGTCAAAAAATCCTGTTATCGGGCTCAATTAATTGATAAGAGAAAATCTTAAAAAGTGAAGGAAGTTGCCCTAACCCTATATTCTTCCTGTACAAAGCTTGTCATCAAATACATTGTCACCGTTGGTATGTATAAGTCCAAGCATATTACTCAACTGTAAAGGCCCTGAAGATTTCTAACCAAGAAAATTAAAGGTCTTTAATCCTTCAATTTTCCCAAATGTTTAATAAGACTTTCCTTATATTCAGTAGCCCACCAACTGCACTGAGTTGACCTGTTTCATGTGGTTTGAGCCATGGGAGACTCAGTCTTGTTTGACGACCTATTTCTTTGCAAAACCAGTGCTTTTACAAACACTCACTTTAGAGACCCAAATCTAGACCAAAATATAAATAAGACTCGCTGAAGGAATAGTTTCTTCACACAATGTATTCACAGTTGCGGAATAAGTTGCCAGTATATGTCAAGCAAAGTACTACTATAGAAATCATTAAAAGTAATTTTTGACTAGTTGGTAGATTCAAACTTATATTAGGCTTCTTTAAGGCCCTGTTCAATTTAGTTGGTAAGCAGTATTAAATGCTTAACTAGGGTTGGCAGAGACACTTAAGTTTGTCTGCTTAACAGTGTAAACAACTGCATATCTTATGGTCCCTGCATGTGAAAATAATGCCCTATATAAACATATTGTTATACATGGATTGAATCATAGTTTTAAGTTTAGGGTAAAAGATAGTGTTTACATATCTAGTAGAGGAGGGGATATAGGAAATTCTTTGGAAATAAGAGAGTTTAAATGGATTATCAGACTATCAGCTGATAGTCCTCCTGGTTTGAATTCTGCTGTTTCCTTGAAGCCTATTTTAGTTAGAATAAAATGTACTAAGTTAAAGTAACGAAGTTAAATATTTATACTCCTAATATGTGCAGATAATTATGTATTTATTTATTTTTTTCATTTTTATGTACATTTTGGTATATTTGTGTGTTGTATTATTTGGTCACATGACTTTTGGGCTGCGTGTCATGTGGTTTTTGGTTCGTATTTAAATTTCTATTTTTAGTGAACCTGTATTAAGCATTGAGAAAGGGTGTTTGACCTGAAAGCTTTGTATTATTTATAAAGGTTTTTTTCTGCTCAACAGTGTTGTTTTATAATTTAAAAAAAAAAAAAAAAAATATATCAAACATAAGGGAATTAATGATGTACAAGTTAGTCTAAATATATATTTTAAATCAAACTTGGATCCTCTCTCAATAAATAAATAAAAATAAAAAAATCTCTCTCTAATCAGTCTTAATATTGAAATCTATTTCTATATTTGCCAGAAGATTCTGGTCAATTTCTAACCAGGTCATAGAATCATCAATCAGATTTTATGGAGTTGTGTTATATGGAGAGTAGAATATTGTGTTCCAATTGCTCCTGTACCATAAGACATGACCAGCTGACTACTGACAACTGCTATTCATGCTACTATGGCTTTGGAAAGATAATTCCATGGTATCCCTAGAAGTCTCAGAAAAAACAAGTATACAACCTATACTGGGTCCTAAACAAACCAAGAAGAAACTTTGGAGGGGGTGATGTTCACTTCCTAAATTGTTATGCACTTAGTTTACTTAATGAAAATCGAACTGTAAAATAAGCGCTACAAAATAATCTAATAGAAAATAGTAGGTATTCCCCAGTTGAGTTAAAAATGGAATATCTTTTATTCAAACACACACAAACAAGCAATCCTAGCTGAGTATAATGAAAAGCATCAAAAACATTCCTTATTTATATATAATCAGGTTGTTTGGAGCAAGGGAGTAGTTACAGAAGGTGGTTCTGTTAAGAGCAATAAAAGCATTAACATCATTCTTTTAGCCAACCCCCCCACCCCCTTAACATCATAGTGTAACCAGAGACTGCCACCTAAAACTAGAAAGCTAGAGACGAATTACAATCTAAGACCAGTTTTTTAATACTTTATATAGGCTAACAATCTAAACAAAACTGTATTAAGAAACTAAAAAATGACTAACAGAAAGATGTACCAGTAGACATCTACCAGAATAAATATTAATAAGTATACAAGTTTTAACAAAGATGACTTTTATATCAAATAAAAACTTCATCAGGTTTGTGTGTCAAAAACAAATCATAATATGAATGAACATTTGCATAGATGGGGTCCCCTTCACATGGTCGACTTTCATATGGCTGAGACCATATGATCTTCTTTCAAAAAGCCGACCCTGTGCAACTGTTATCTCCATACAGTAAGAATGGGAAAATGTCCTCTTCTGCACTGTAGTGTGATCTCGGAGTTGGTATATTTAAGTTACGGGGGGGGGTGGAGGACAGAGCCCCTCACAGAGGAGTGCAGTTGAAAGGTAAGTGTTTGGTGTGTGTTGTGTTTATTTTGCATGGCGGCTTTTTGAAAATCGATCATATGGTCTTGGCCATATGAAAGTCGACTTTCTGAAGAGTTGACCATGTAAAGTAGACCTGTATAGATATACAACTGAAAATCAAAGTAGGATGAAAAAATAAAAATAATTGCTAAACTGGAAATACAGTGATAAATGTTAAAAGTAAAGCACTAAGGCCATGGGATCTGTTAGTGTGACATCTCTGGCATCAAATCTCAGAATATTTCTTTAACCCAATTTACATTTTTCAAGTTGTGTAGCTCCTTTGTTAATGATATCCTTTTGTATTTGCTGAATTCTTCAAAAGGTATCCCTTAATTTCAATTAGTGGAAGAATATAATCAAACTTTGTTATAAGTTAAACATCAACAAATCAGTATTTATTGCATAATCAAAACAGTGTACTTAATTCATTACTTGTAAATCACAGTAATAGCTCACTTTTCCAATGCAGACCTGACAGTATATTCACTTTGAGCAAATATAAATTCTGATTTGGACAAAATTAGAAAAGACTTACCCATGAACATGAACTTGTTCTGTTTTTCTATCAGTAATTAATATTATCATTTCCTTTTAATTTGACAGTAACTTTATATTTTGTATATTTTATGAAATTTTAAAATGACAAATTAGTTCAACAAGAAGGATCCTAAAATGTCTAAATAACCTCTAGGATTTGAAAAGAAAGTGATGGTACGCAATAACTAGTATTTTCATCTTATAATATATTTCTAGGCTGGTAAAGTTGTATATCTCAAGTGATTTTATTTCTCCTTTTTATAATGGCAACAAAAGGAAAAACAACAAATGTATTTCAAATGCCAAGATGTCACAAATAAGTGAACAAAAAACTTGCTTTTTTCAAAATTTTTAAGAAAAGCACTGAGTTCTTTGTTCATTTATTGGTGACATCTTGGAGTTTGAAATCCTTTTTATAATGCCCATCTCTGGATTTCAATGGTCTTATTTATTCTAGATGATGGAATTAAAGCTAACATATTCCTCTTGCTTGATAAAACTACCAGTGTATGCCCTACAGTTTGATTCATTAAACTTTTAATTTCTGATGTCCAGAAGTTTGTGTCAGATATGGGCTCCCCAGGGAATTTGTTGTATGAGCATAACAGGTCAGTCCTACTTTATATTTTTCATATATGTGCATGATTGTGTGTGTATATATATATATATATATATATATATCAGCCTATTGTAATTACTTTATAGACATAATTCTACAGGACAGTTTATTAACAGATTAACTCACTCTCAGAAACACAGCATAGTTTTAGACATTAACATATTGCTGACATAACCATAATTATCCTTACAGAAAAGTCTCATTAAACAATTATCTTACACACATGTGATCTCTGTTCCACATTTAAAGAGTCCTTTGACACATTACTGCTGTAAACCTGTCCAATATTTCAATAAGCTATTCAAGACCTCCATGGCTCTCCACCTACCGTACAAACCGGGCTCTCCCTATTAAATTGGGTGGAATTGTTTCAAAACTTTCCTGACTGTACATGATGTTCCACAAGGATTGTTAGGTGGTTATTTCTATTGACAGTTTAATTGCATATGGAAACACTACAATGGGTGACACTTAGTATAACACACAGACAATTATACTATTTGGTTCCTTGTGCCATATATTTCAGCAAATTACTATACAAAACAAACCACTTTAAAAGATATCTTTGTTTCTTCAGGATTTCTCTAATCGACAAATTTTCAGGTGCTGACAGTGATCCTTCAAAATATAGATAAGTATTTGACCTTCCTTTTCATGTAAAAAAAATACCCTGGAGGATGCCCGTAGAAGAAACTTCACACACACGTGGGTGTGTGCATGTATGTATATATATATATATATATATATATATATATATTTTTTTCCACTTCGACAGTTCAACTCTTCGAAAACAATATGGCCGAGACCATATTGCCGAAGATATGAATTGCTGAAAAAGTGATTAAAACACAGAACAACTTACCTATACATTTTTGCAAGGGGGGGGGGGCACCACACCCTCTACAACTTAAAAATGCCAACTCCTCAATTGCACTACAGTGAGGAAAACTGCAAATCCCGGTTCCGCACTGTACGGCAATCCCAATACACAATTGTCTGCATTTCAAATCTTTGGTGATATGGTCTCGGCCATATCATCTTCAGAGATTTGAACTTTCGACAATGTGATAGGGAGCTATATATATATATAATGTAAATTTGTATATGCTTGTGTAGTTAGGTAAGAGTTAATAAAAGAAGATCTGGTTTCATACATTATCTTTTAATACTGAATTTCAGTCAAATGCAATTATTGGCTGTCATGTTTTGCATTTAGCCTAATCTCACATTTAAAGTGTTAATGGGTAGTTAAACATTTAGCTATAAAACAATCCCAAAATTACTTTGGCTTGACCTGAAACAGACTAGGTCATCCCATGAGGTGTGATCCTCATTTAAGAATTGCTTTTCTAGTCAAAGTCCTTCACAAAAAAATGATTCCTTTCAGTCTTTAGTACTTTAAATGTTTCCAGAACATAAAAACATTTTGCCATTCGTCCCAAGTGCAGAACTCTAAAGCAATCTCCAGAGGAATATGCCTGTCCTATTGTTCACTTTAGTTTACACAGTGTTCTTTAATTTGCTTCTGTTATTTAACTAAACATCATCATTTACTTCTTTAAACAGAATATTCAGCATCATCACAACCACTTGCTAATGCACACCAAAGTGATGCATAATTGGGGAGTAGTAGTATTGCCACCTGATATGGACCATTGAGTGATATATAATGGTTAGAGGATATTATTGTCACCTGATGTGGTGCCTCGAGTCAATCCTAGTCCTTTTATCACTGCCACCAGACAATGCATGCTGGAATGCTCAATAAAGGTGGGTATTAACACCCCCACCAGCTGACAGTGCGTCCTATTGTGATACACAATTTGGAAGGGGGGGTGATCTTCACAATCTAACAATATGCATCTTGAAATGATACACAAACACTTTCTCTTTGCTCTAATAATCAGAAATAAATCTTCCAAAGTACAAAACATCTTTGTACATTTTAACTAATATGAGTGATCATTTCACAGTGAAGTATAACTGAGCAAACAAAACCCCAAAGCTTGTCAAGCAAATATAGCCAAAAGTGTCATCCAGAAACATCCAAGTCCTTGGAAGATGATTTGAATACCACCGACTAGTCCATGTCTTGGAGTCCCAAGCCCACTGAGACTGCATACAGTGTTCTTACTAAAATCTCTATGTCTGCAATCTTAACACTTTAACATTTCAGAAATATGATGTAAAAGTTATATAGGATCCTGAATAACTAAATAAGTTATAGAAATGCTAATTAAGCAATCATAGGTACCATAAGAAGCTTAGCTATGTACAGCTTTAAACTGATGCACTTGAACTTAAAAACTTCGGGTTTCACTGTTCATTAATATGTCTCATACCTACTCAAATGCACCAAACATCTTAATGTTACCTGATGACACAGATTTTCAAGTCCACTCCAACCTATAGCTCATTTCTAACAGAAATGCAAAAACAGCCTATGGAGTCTGTATCATTTCCAAAAAGATCTTATTGCAAACCCTAACAAAACAAAAATATGCTGTTTAAAACTTCACATCATCAAAAAATGGTACCCAGACCCTGCTTAGCCCTCCACATTAACAGTTCAAACCACTGACCTCATTGCCTCCGTAAAATAACCAGGCAACACTTGACTCCACTCTCTCCAGTACTTCTAACACCGAACAACTCAAATTTAGACTACGAAAACAATACACTTCTGCTACTGCATTTCTATTTTTTTTTCTCTCTTTTATTTACTTATTTTTACAGCAGAAGAAAGAATCACTATGGAAAAAGGATTATTGTTCCCTCGAATGGAATCGTCCATCTGTTATCCTACTTATCTAAGAAAAAAAACTTGTCTAACCTACAAATACTTTATAAGTTGGTTCTTCCCCTTTTTCTTTTTATATGAGCAACACTGCAGATCCCATATAAGAAGCCAGCTGCTCCCTTTCAGGATGGAACTGACCTACTCCTTTTTCTACTTTAAGATGCCTTGAAAGACCATCCATTTATGTAGTTATCATACAAACTTAATCTAGCAGCAGCCTACCTCCAGTATACCTGCTAAAATAATGTTACTGTCCAACACTGACCACCCAATTGACTCGGCAACTCTGAACAGGCTTTCTCTTATCCTATGTTTTAAGTTATGAAATTCCTTTCCCCAACATCTGCTAAAGCACCCTCACTCAAGGAATTCATAAGTGAACTCAGCACCCACTTACAAGATCAGTTGCGTGTAATTCCACCAAAATCAAGTTATTTGTACCAGCCTGCCCACCCTTGTGCTACCATATCTATTTTTTTGACATTTTTATTGATATAGTGTACCCAAGATAAATATCAGTAATATCATTTTTTGACATCTGTAAGTTATTTCCTATGTGCTAAACTGACATGTGGTTCATCTCCAAGTACATTAACACATTTGCCAATATATTTAAGTTTTACTCTCTCATTATTTCACACTGTGGTGGTGGTGCTGCCGTAGCGTTGTCGCCTCATAGTAAGACGTTGTCCCATTCGATTCTCAGCTAGAGCGTCTTCTGTGTGGAGGCATACAGGAATGGGGCGTGCCTTCGTTGAAAGTTGTGCGTCAGGGCTGGTAACCCGGTACGTAAAAATTCACTACCAATCATTGGCGGACCGGAGTTCTGCTGTGGCGACCCCTAACCGGGAAAAAGCCAAAAGACACAAACAAACTCTCTCATTATTTCATTATATTGTACTAAATAACTGTGTAAGACCTGACAAATTCTAAATCTGTTCTTGCACTGCATTGGTTATTTCTAACATCATGAAGTGGCCCAAAATGTATCTTTTATCCACTACCCCAGTCATCAAATGTCATTAAATAAAGGGGCCAGATGTAGCTTAATAGGTGGGTGAATTTTATCAACTGCCTATGATTCAAGAGCAAACATTGCAATGTATTAGTTCTAGCCTGGTGTGATTATCCCTCTTTACTCCGGGCCAGTAATCAAGGAGCCTCAATCCTCACCACTGACCGCGATTAGAGGTGGCCACTAAAAGCACAAATGGATTTACACAGTATTTCAAATGCAGCTCTCTGCATCAAGCACACTTTTCCCCAAGAGCACACAGGGACCATGCTCCACTGGGTTTGGACTTTGTCTTTCCAGATCTCAAATAAGACCTACCTTGGAGCACTGTGTCCCAGTTTCAAGTATCTGACACACAATTAAATATCTGATTTTTCACACACAGACACCCACACCTGGGAAAGACTGGCATAGATTCACCAGCTGTCTCCTCTCTCCAGACCATAAGGTAGATTGCTACCACCAGCCAGATACTCTAAGGCTCTTACAAAGGGTAACCAATTATACTGTGTCAAATTAATACTGATATAAATAGTAGAGTGTGACTGAAGCAGTAAGGCTTACCAGAGTGGCCACAGTGTCACTAAAATAAGCACAAGCACTCTCAAGATGTTAAAATATCCTCTAAAAGACCAACCACAATGAAAAGGTACTAAAAATATTTAATAGATAAAATAGAAACCAGGAGAATATTTAATATTCTGTTACAATAAACAACAGAACTTCAGTCGCAACAAATATAAAAATAACACAGTTGGATAGAATCTCACAGATGAATAAAAAGAGATCACACTAAACTAATCTCAGTGTAGTTTCGCTAACTGAACTAAAGTTAACTCACTTGGTATCATAAGGCAAGATGTACTGAGATGCTCACTTCCACAAGGCAAGATGAGATGCTACATACTGACTGAACTGTACAACAACTGAACTGTCATAATGGACATAGACGTTTTATAATGGGTTCCAAAGAAAAACAAAAATAAACAAACTGCTGCTGCCAGAGTTCCATCCTTCAACTGGTTATAGAATGACATCACATCGAGTTACCTGACTCTGGCACAATACACATTCAAAACTCTTAAGATTCTGTTGCAGCATTTTTAACATAAGCAACTTTTAAAAATACATTTTTAGTACAAACATCTGTACAAATCAATGTAACAGTAAAATGACATAAGATTATTTACAAAACTTCAGATAGCCATGGTGGCATATGCCAGACTTGCACTCCTTTACTTCTCCTGGCACAGCTGACAATACCTCACATTGTTACATCCCCCCCCCCCCCCGAAGACTCAAGTTAGTTTTTCAAGTGACCCTGGAAAAACGCTGCTTGAGCAAAATGGGCCTGTCTGGTAACACATCAACCTTTCTTGAAAATGCATCTGCATTGGCATTGCTGTAATCTGGACTGGCTAATACGGGGGGCCCTCCCAAAGCTTCTTAAAGCTTTTCGAATGCCTGCTCGCAGGCTGGGGTCCACACTAACTTTTCTGGCCTGTTTTTCCTTGTCATGTTTGTGAGGGAAGCAGCTATTGTACTATAATTAGGAATGAGCTTTCTATAGTACCCCCCTGTCCCCAAGAATGTCCTCGCTTGATTTTTGATAAAAAGGGGCAGGTCATGCCAGAATAGCTTCCACCTTAGCAGGTTATGTCCTAATCTTACCATTCCCTACTGTGTTCCAGGTAAGAGACCTCTGCCATACCCACCTGATACTTAATGGACTTGATGGTCAACCCTGCCCTTTGCAATCTGCCCAGGACTTCTGTGTCATGCTGAAGCTTCATTATGTTAACATAGTACAATTTGTGCCCCTGGCTGTTATCGGTTTAACCATATAATGTCACTGACCCTCCTTACCACTTCAAAGGGTCCATCCCAAGCTGCCTGCAGCTTATTGTGTCAGAATGACCACCATGACCTGCTGTCCCACAACATACTCTCAAGCTTGAGAATTCCTGTCATACTAGACCTTTTTCTGCTGTTGTGCTCCTGCCAAGGTCTCCTGGGCCAGGCCCACGAGTTCCCTGAGCCTTGTCCTGAGGTTTAGGACATATGCCACAACAGACTCCTTGTGGGATTCACGCTCCCCTTCCCACTCATCATGAATCAAATCTAAAGTCCCCCCTCACTCTATGCCCATATGACTCAAATGGTGAAAAACCTGTGGAATCCTGGGATACCCCCCTGCATGCAAACAGTAGATGGAGCAAATATTTGTCCCAGTCTCTCCTAAACTTGTATGCAAATTCCTGTAGCATGGTCTTTAGTGTAAAGCTTAACCTGTCCACAAGACTATTAATCTGGGGGTGGTAGGAGGTAATCTTTAGATGCTTCACCCCACAACACTTCCACAGACAAGCCAGAAAGTCTGACCATAAAATTGGAACCTCTGTCAGTATTTCTCTCTAGAAACCTACCCTGCTGAAAAACTCTAACAAAGCATGTGCCACCTTTTCTGCCTCAGTGGAGGACAGAGACATTGCCTAAGGGTATCTGGTAGCATAATCAACTACCACCTTAATATACATCTTCCCTGTGGAACTTTGGGTACTCAGAGGTTCCACAATATCCATAGCTACCCTCTGAAATGGCTCCTCAATCACAGGCAAAGGCATCGATGCAACATTGGCCATGTCTGCTGCCTCACCTATCTTTTGGCACTGCTCACAGAACCTACAGTACCCTGTTAAATCCATTGCAATCCCAGGTCAATAAGAATTCTGCATAATACAACTCTTGGTATGTTTTATGCCCATATGACCTGCAAAAGGAATGTCACAGGCAATGGCTAGAAGCGCCAGACAGTAGACTTTGGGCAGTAACAACTGCTGTATTACCTCACCCTTTAGCCCCTCCCTGTGGGGTCCACTCTCTGTACAGTAACCCTTTTTTCCAGTATACAGACTCCCCTTTTCCTTGAGCATAAGGTGTCTCCTTAGCTACTTCCCTCAAGCTTCATAAAGTAGGATATGAAAACTGATCTGTCTCAACTTTATCTTTGTAACCATTTACAACTCCCCTTCCACAGGAATCCTGGTATCTTCTGACAGTAGTGCCTCCCCATCAGCCTAGGTACTACTACTACTACTCACCTCTGTCCTTGCAGTAAACTTATCCATGGGAGCATCAGTACCTACCAGCAGCTGTAGCTGACTTTCAGGCTCACTGCTACAGGGTAGCTTCCTCTCTGAAATAACCACATCACCAGCCCCAGCTTCAAGCATGGGGTCTACTTGTTGCCCCCCCCCCCAGGCTACCAGACCTACCTGCCTGTCCCCAAGCCTGACTGTGTGTACCTGCATGCACACAATGTACTACATCATCAAAATCATTCCCTATTAAGGCATCTGCAGAGATATCCTCAAGCCCACCAACTTGCTTGTTCCCTTTTCCACTCAATCCGTCTAGGTGAACCCTAGCTAGAGGTATTTGGAATGGGGGTCACTCCTAAAGCTGTAACTGGTGTTGACTGCCCAAGCAAGTACTGCTCTTTTTTAACTACTGCAACCTTCGAAATTATGTCAGATACTCTCTCTCTCAGCAGTGGCCTGTCTTCCATCCACTAAGATAGGATACAAACTCCGGTAATAGTTTGGTACTCTTGATGTCTCCAGATAACTTACTACTGGCATGCTTTTATTTCCACTTGCTGGCTCCCTCACCTTTTGTTCCCCAACTTGCTTCAGTGGACATTTGTATGCTACATGACCCCTCTGATTACATTTAAAACACCTAATCCTGGTACTTTTCCAAATACATTTTTATTACAAACATCTATACAAACCAATGTGACAGTTAAATGGCACAAGATTATTTACAAAACTTCAGCCAGCCATGCTGGCATATGCCACACATGCACTGTCTTACTTCTCTTGGTACAGCTGGCAATACCTCACATCATCACACATGGAATTTACAATGCACACACAAGTTCAGCACAGATGCTGTAACCACCTTGAAAGCCATATTGTCCCAACATCAGAATTTATATTAGATGCTAGGGCCAAAAGGCAATTATCAAGTATTTTTTTCCTGATACACTTTCAGATTCTCAGGTTAAGTACTAAATATTTTTCTACCAATACATCAAAGCAATGACTGTGGAAAATTAAATCCTACCAGTATAACTTAAAGTAGGGGGCTGTATGTACCTAAAGATGCTAAAAAAGCATGTTTTTTGATGACTCAGTTTATACATTTGTAAAATTGATTTAACATGCCAAATTAATAAATTGGATGAGGTCATTAAAAATAGAAAGAAAAGCTATCAATGCCAGATGGAGTTCAGTGCCCTTGAGAAATTGGTATTTGCTCCTTCTGGCAGCATAGTAAATTGACAATCTGCTGTGTCGACAACTCTGGGCATTACCTGCTTCATGCAGCTACTACAAGCTATGACATGCAAGTAAGGAATGGCTTACAATCATATTAAAGGCGATATATGGTGTGCCTATGATGAGGCATGCTGCGTTTGTCTCCGACACCCCACTGGATGTCTGCTTGTTAATACTCTGAATGGAGTCAGGGCTATCCTAAATGAAGGATGGGATGTCAGAGGAAGATGGTGCGTCCCAGATGGCAGTCGAGAATTATACATGTTGCTAGGTCATGAGTCAATTAGATATTTTTCCTATGACCTTGTGTCAGTGCAAGAATTATACATGTTGCTGGGTCAAGAGTCAATTAGATATTTTTCATATGACCTTGTGTCAGTGAAACCTCTTCTGTAAGCAAATAGAATCAGTGGAAAACGTTAAATGGTTGCATGAACACTGACTCACGGAAGGTGATCAAATGGCACATTGACCTATTAAAACCACCTAGCAAGTTAATGGATTTCCATTTCTAGTTTCAAATACTTGTTTAAATTCTCAGTTGCAGCAACGAAATGAATATGGCACTCATTATTTATTCAGACCTCAACAGCCAGCTATATATCCTGCGTGGATAAGGATACATGCAACATTGAATATCCATGTATATTTTAATACTCTACAACTACTAAATCTTAAAGTTAAAAAATGTATTTCACTGGGAAATGTTTTAATAATTCCTCAGCATCATAGTTTGTCTAAATGTGTGCATCTGTGATGAGGAATAAGGCATGTTTCTATTTAATGTGAACCATATTACTTGCTAGCATCTGTCTGCAAACAGTGAATATGTAAGCTTTATCTAACCTCAGAGAGTGGTCAGACTACACACAAGCCATGTGCTGTGGTGTAGTTTCTATTCAGCAATATGTTTTCATTTCAAGGAGAGAGAAAAAAGCAGAATAGTCAAAGTAGTTGCTGTGTGTATTTCTTTCCTCAGCTGTCTGTCATGGGTGCATTTACCAAACTCTGAGGTGCTTCTTTCAGTTTCTCTTCTGAAGCAGTCTTCGTATCAAGCCCTGAAGGCAATCATTGTGAAAAATATCCTGAGAGTAGCAGAGGGAAATATTTTACAATCCTACAAGTCAACTGAGAAATGACAATAGGAGTGGAGAAATTAGGGGATTAAGCAGATGTGATTTACAGATTGCTAGGTGAATGGCACTTTTGACCATAGCCTTTTGAAGTTCTCTTCTTTGAAAAGATCACAAATACTTTAATTTATTTTCCTCATGTGCAAACCAACATTTTATTAATACACTTTATAAGGCCATGATTAATGACTGAGCTGAATTTGAACAGATGTGTGCATGTGTGTGTATGGGTCATTGTGAGTGATTGGTGTAGCTCCTGGCTTTTCACGCAGGGATGACTGCTACCTCTTTATGCATTATATTTGTGTAGCTATACAGGCAGATATTTATGCAAAGGGAAAATGGGCATCTGGCAAATGCATTATGCAATTACTACTGTTACATGCAGCAGTTCGTTTTTCAGAATGCAGATATCGCTAGTTATATATTTATGCAAGTGTTAATATACACATAGTGTCACATCACAGGCAAGTATCTGTATAAGTGTGTCAGAAACACCCAGTTATATAGTCTAACAATAGGCATGAGCTAATTATCTCATCTAATCTGTCTTGATTTCATTTGCTGGATAAACTGAAGATCATATTGGACAAAGTTTCTCATCTTGTTATTAACTGATTTATTTCTCTCTCATGAAATTTAGAATTTAGTCACTATTCCTGACTATACATCCTTAGGCTGCTAATTGTACTGCATTTGTAAGATTTTCATTTGTCACCTTGCCATCATCTGTATTCAGACTGAACTTAGGGTTGCCACCTTTTCAAATGCCCAAAGTGGACATTTTTTGTAGAAACGTGAAATTTTGCAGGACAAAACATACCCATTATCAGTGCAAAAGACAAAACTTCACTTTTTTTCCCAAATAAAAGCTTATTCTTGTAGCTGTCTCATATAACATTTAGGTGCTTCAGATGTAAACTAACTGTTTTATGTAACTATTAAAGAAAACCTTGGAAATATTTTTGTCCTAAGATCTCAGGACATTTGCGATTTTTAAGTTTTTATTTCGCAGGACACGACTGCCCAAAGAGAGACTGTCCCACGCAGAGGGTGACAGGTGGTAACCCTAATTGAACTCTCTTGCACATCTCCTTCCATGCATCACAATCTGCTTAAAGTAGGCACACACACCTATATTTAACCAGCTATTGATGATGATGTCTCTATGCCTGTACCTCAGTTAGTACCTATGCTATTAAATGCACCTTTGTTGTACTATGTCATGATGTTACTCCAAATTTTATTATTTCAGGCATTGCTACATTCCTTGTAAATAACTTAATGCTAACCAAATTTCTCAACATATTGCTACTGCATTCCCAAAATGTACTTTTACCTTGTATATATTTGTATTATACATTTCTCTCTGGTTTTGTACTGTTAAGTATCTTACAACTTCAATTGTTAGGTTTTTCTTATTTTTTAATTATTTTCCTGGAGCTTTTCTCCTCGGGTCTCTGCTGAAAAAGGGCTCCCTAGGCCCAGTTAGACTAACCTGGTTAACAAATGTAAAAATAAAATGTGAACTTGGCAAGAATAGGCCCATTTTCAGGTATAATCCAATACCAACAGATTTAATAACTAAGAATAGCATACACTACAGTTTTGGTTAGAACTGTATAGATCTTAATTATAAATTCAAATTAATTGACTATTAACCCACTAATCTGTAGGTATTGACTGGTCCCTTCCAGGTGTCCTGACACCCTGGTTCCCTCTAATGAGATTCTAACCATGAAAACAAACAGTTATTTATTAGTTTACTTTAACCAAAAGTTAATAGCGCACAAACAACTCAGAACCAATACAAAATGCTCTAGTTACGACAGCACATTTGGGGTGTATTAGAAAATTGTGGGTGTAAAGACACCAGTATTATGATGGCAACATAATTCAGTCAACCCAAAGCCACATACCCTTAAAGTTTATTGTGAAACAAATTTGATTTGATTTGTTTCACAATAAACTTTATGCTAATGTGGCTTTGGATTGGTTGACTTCTATTGACATGGTGATATTAGTGTCATTACACCTACGGGGTTCTGATATGCCCCCAGTATGCTGTACTAACTAGTAGATTTTGTATTGGTTATTTTACTTTAACTCACACACACACAAATATTAATTTAACTGGGTTTGTGGGCTGGTCCACAGACCATTTCAGCCATGAGCAGGCTGGTCTGCCAGTTACAAATTTCAGCATAGAATGACATTGGATTGAGATAACATAATGACAGAGCATACTAGTAGGAATATAAATGTAGTATATAATATCTGTCAAGGAATACTGAATTAAATGAGAAACCATTTTATTCAAAGATTAGCAACAGTAGCATGTTATCTTAATAATGAAATGTGTATAATTTAGAAGAATGTGCAAAGTAATGCATTATGACTTCAGGTTTGCCATATGCAATTGCTGCATGATTTTTCCTGATGTTAATTTTCTAGCTAGTGTCAAATCCACCGCACTTGTATTTACTGCAAGAAATTTAATTAGCAGCTTTTTAACTATAGCCATTTTCTGGATTTTTCCATTTTGAGGTAATGAGTTCCAAGCTGCTGTTGCAAGCTTTCTGAAAGCCGCTTCAAACAACGCTTTGGAGAAGTGCAGCCTTGAAATTAATATTGCATTTTCTGAATATGAGTGAAGGGAATTAACTAGTGTACATTAGAAACTTACTTTTAATAAACATCCTGATTGATGTCAGTGAACCCAAATTCAAGGGTAACCACTTAACCTGGGAGACTGCAGTATTAGGCTAGGATAGGGTAGGGGCAGGGAGGCTATGTACTTTCCTGGTGTCATTTTTGGAAGGTACAGGCTATCTGAGGGGAGGGGGTATAAACTGGAAATGTGTACACAATCAAGTCATCAAGTCTTGGTAGAGACTGTGGTGTGTGTTCCTTGTTGCAGGCAGGCTACTACAGAGCTGCCAGCATGTGTGGCAATGCCTGTGTCATTATACTTGCTCTGTGGAGCTACAGATTGTTAAATCCCTATCCCTAGTCCAGTATATGATTTCTCCCAGAGTGAGGCCTCTCTTAAAGGAAAAACGTGCAAGTCTTTGAGGATGCACACCATGAGATCATTCAGTGTTTGAGTCAGGAGGACCCACCAACACATTCACAGCAGAATTCTGCAAGGACCCTCTTTCATCCAAGATTGCAAAAGGGGAGGTTCCACAGAGGGATACAAGTAGATTGGCAAATTGGAGCATGGGCAGAGATCAGAGGCTCAAGATAAAGGAGCCATAAATAGATAAAAGGAAAAAAACAGGATATTAAATCATACTTTAGTTCACAAGATAAATAAGGTAAATATAAATTGGGTGTCAGATGAACCATTACTCAATAGTTTGTACAATAAAGAGGTATAGCAAAAGGAAACAGGAGTCTGGAATATTCAAATCTGGTTCCCAAGGAAAGTACAGAATTGTGATTTCAGTAAACAAAATTGATTTTAAAACGATTATTAAGTCCTTCAAAATCATTAAAGTCTTTGCCCCTCAGATTATACTTTACAAAAAAAAGCATAAATCTGCTTCTGATTTTTTTTTTTTTTTTTTGGAACGATCTCACATTTTTAAAATGTAATCTAGCATCTAAGGTGAGTTTACATTCAGTTCAATTATACCTTCCATATTACTCTTCCTTTAAAAGTATGATAATAAAAGGTAGAATTAATTAGCTAGATCAAAAAATATGCTGTGTTATCTCAAAAATGGATATTGCTTCAATTTCCACTTGTTTCAGATACTCAGCCTTGGTATTCAGAACAATATGTAAACAAGCTGAAAATCATTGTAGAAATGTATCCTTAATACACAACTTCACCTGCAAAGCCTTTGTTCTTTTGCTGTGCTACAATCCCTGAACTACAGAGATATCTTGCTTGATAGCAGAAGTCTTGAACAGTATGATCAATAAGGATTCCCTGCACAAAGGCAGCATTTGTCTGTCATTCCGGGAAATGAAACTCCTAGCCAATTAATCAAAAGAGACTCAACAGCCCTCTAGGTTATTAGCTCACCTTACAAAAACTCAACAAGACCCACCTACGATTTCACAAATTAAACACAATAATGAAATAATCACAAATGATTAAGATATAGTGCGTATCTTTGAAAGTATCCATGATAGACTATATGGACCACAGAAGAAAATAGATCCACAATCTCACAACTCTTTCTTTAACACTATTACATTCCCAAAATTTAGTAAGCACCAGTTTGAAAATCTCGAGACCCCTCTAAAATCTTAAGAAATTATGGAAGCAATAAGTCGAAAAGTAACAAAGCCCCAGGTCCTGACGGGTTTACTTCAAATTTTTATAAAAAGTTTGCCTTCAAACTTGTCCCTGTCCTTAAAGTCTTTGATCATATTTGTAAATATGGCTTTGCTGATTTATATCTTTACTCCCAAACCATCTTTATTCATAAACACAATATTGACAAATCTAATCCATCGAATTATAGGCCTATTTTACTCAATGTAGATGTCAAAATTATGGCTATGACTCTAGCCAATAAAATTAAACAAGTCATCTATTCAATTATATCCATCCCTACAGCAATCGGAATTCATGAAGGGAAGACAAACTTATGACAATACACTCACACTAGAGACGGCTATGCAATTTACTGTAAAACACAAATGTCCCCTATATCTTATGTCACTGGAAGGCCTTATGTGAAGGCCTTTGATAGAAAAAAACACAAATTTTTATTCTTAACTCTGCAATACTTTAACTTGCCAGGCAGTTTCATAAATATAATTAAAATTTTATATAACTCTTCATATACTACGCTAGCAATTAATAAGCTACACTCATCTAAAATGAAATTAAACAATGGTACTAGGCAGGGGTGCCCCCTCTCTCCATACCTCTTTAACATATACATTGAACCACTATTTGTTATACTTAATGCAAAAAGCCTTTCAACAAATACCCAACATTCTGGGGAATAGTCTTGCCTTTTCAGCATTTGCAGACCTTGTATATTTCCAGCTTCCCAACACTGATCATACTTTAGTCCAAAATACAATTGAAATCTTCTGGAAACTTCCAGTTATGAAATTAACCCCTCAAAATCTCATCTTTCCAATTAACCCGAACAGTCATAAAGAAGCTCTTTTTCCCATATCCCAAATAAAGCTGAACTATACTCTTAAATGTCTAGGGATAGTATTTGACCATAATCATAAAAACTACCTACAAAATAACCTTAGAATATGGTCATCCATAGAGAATGATTTAACCAGATGGAAAAACATGAAATTCCCCTCGTTTAAAATAGCAAAAATAAATTGGAACGTTCTACTCAGAATACTGGTCCAGTTTAATTCAACAGATAACATCCCTTTTAACTTTTTCAAGAAAATGAACAGAACCTTAACTAAATTTATATGGTTCCCTAAAAATCCTAGAATCTCATTATCAAGATTAATGCTGCCTAAAAAC